>NW_015115515.1:45235-68174 GCF_001443285.1 Poecilia latipinna
GGGTCAGGTCGATTAAAAATGTAATTTTTTTTAAAAAAAATGTTGCAACTGGGAGCCTGCACAGTAGCATCTTTACACTTCCAAAACATTATTTGTCATATTTACATAGATAAGGTTGAGAAATAATTTTAAAAAATATGGGAAAATTAAAACCCATTTTGTCCCTATTCTCAAGAATCACTGATTTAGGTATTTAATTTTATTGTTTAATTTGAACGTTTCCAATATTTCAGGTAACTGAAGTCTTTTTTTAATTTCTCCCATATATCCAACAGAAAAATGTGGTTTCTTTTCAAACGTTCTGCTTCTTTAATCAGAATTCAGATCATTTGGAGACGAAGTCTACGCTCATACTGCAGCCTAACTTGACCCAAACACGATTTCTTTTTTCTTTTTTTTTTCTTTAATGCGAACTATGTCTGATCTTTTCATGTCAATTTGAACAGTACAGATCAGATTTGTTTCCTCCGACCTGAACGTCACTGATACTGGACAGACGTCACGTCACTACTCTGCTTCCTGATTCGCGCGCAAGTCGGAAGAAAAACAACAACCATGGCGGATGAGGATTAAGTTGTTAAAGTGTTTGGTTCCGGTCTTACAACTTTAAAATTGTAAGATTAGCATCCACGTTTACATCTGCAAACACTGAGCACTGCTTCTTCTTTTTTTATGTCTGTTGGCAAAACTGAGCGCGTTCTCTATGTGTGACGTTATTGCACCCTCTACTGCGCATGCGGGACATTTTTGCAGTTCACACTGGAGATCACATACAAGTCGCATATATTTGGAAGTGTGAACAACCACGCGAAAAAAAAAATCAGATTTCATAATAAATCGGATTTGGGTCACTTCAGGCTGCAGTATGAACGTGGCCTAACTGTCTTCAAACTTTGTGTATGTAATGGTAAGTGATGGATACATACATACTTGCAGTAAGTTGTTTGCTCTGCTGTAGTTATCAATGCACTTGAATATAGAAATAATTCAGTGACATATTCCTGCATTATGTAAGACATAACACTCAGATGCTTAACATAAGTAAGCTGTAATTCATACCTGTGGTGGAGCTCTGGAAGCTTGTAACGTCTCCGGGTCTTTTCATGTCAACAGAAGCAGGTTGTAAGTTAAACTGACCCGGAGATTTTTCTGAATGTTCTCTTCTAATTGTATTCTGTATTTCCTGAGGACAATGTTCCATTGAAGAAGAGGAATTGTCAGAAAGTTTCACTCTGCTCAGTTGCAAGTTTGCATGCTTGAGTGAACTCTCATTTGTGGATTTTGTAGGTTCCATTTGATGACTGTGAAAGACAAATGCTTGTGGGTTGAGCTGTCTTACCACATTGATGTTACTGTTGGAAAGTTGAGAGACTGATGCATCAATGCCTGCGTTGTCGCTGTTGGCTTGTTTGAGGAACTCTCCACTCTCTGTCTTACTGATTTTGCACGCCAAAGCTCCACACTGACTGTTCAATACATTTGTGTTACACAAGCCACCTGGATGTTTCGCTTTCTGTTGGCTTTTGTCCAGAGGTTCGATTTTCATGTTGCTCTGATTTGCTGGACTGGTGGAAAATAATCTCTCACAAATTTTCTGTTGACTTGTAAGCATTTGTGAGGCCATTCCAGTTTGATTGATCCTCTTAGTGGATAAAAATTTCTCCTCGGCACAAGCGTTTGGAAAGAGAACTTGTTTAGCCTCTGAAGTGTGGTTCCTTCCTGAGTTTTCACCTCTGACTGAAGCAGAGGTTGCCATAATACTGCCTACAGAATTTCGGGTCTGCGTGACTGTGATTAAATGGCCATTATTGTGCGAGTGTCGGGATGGTGGTTGAGGAGGGAAAGATTTTGTTGATGATGCAGTTCTGCAGGCATCACTGTGTTCGTTTTTTTCTTTCACCGGCTGCACAGACTGTGGGGGTGATGCTCTCTCTGAGTTAAGTCTAGATAAATGCTCCTGTCTGACACCCTCCTTTGGATCTTTTGGTTGTTCTTCTACTTTTGTGACATTGGTAATTTTCTTTGAGCCAAAAGTTTGAGTTTTACTCAGGGCACCTTCTGGGGACATGGCTTCAATTTCACGTAACTGTGGCAGACTAGGACCAGACTGACGTTCAATTTGGGGTGCAATAAGAGCCATCTGCTCATCTGATATAATTTGAAGACAGATCTGGAGGTCTGCTGTGTGAACATGAAAAACATTTTGAACTTGCTGGTCCAACGGCACAATGCGACAACGTACAGCTGAGGTATTAGAGTCAACATCTGCTTTGTTTGCAGGGTTTGCCAGGATCGATCCGTGGTTAGGCAGATGATGCGAAAGACCTGTGATGGTGGCAGCAGATGTCTGACTATTTCCTGTGGGCAAAGACATGCTAGGAGCTGCAGTTGCAAGAGGTCTGGGTAAATGTTTATGCATAGAATCGGTTGCAGTTTTCGAACAATGCAACAAAGCGCTGCATAATCCACTCGAATAATCTTGAAAGCAGCTTGTGGTTACTGTGGTTGCTGCAAACTGCCTTTGCATAACAGATACATTAGAAGACAAACTATGGGTGTGTTGTGAAGTTTTAACCTGACACATACTTGTAACTGTGCGAGCCAAGGCAAGGTGGTCTTGTGTTTGCATGGACTCTAAAGTGTTTTTACATATGTTTTCATAAGACGTCACTAAGATTTGGTCGCTGAGAGTGGCACTACAGTCATCTGTTCCCTTTGGTTTACTTTGAGCTTGTGGTAAGGATGCAGGACCAGATTCAAGGGCATTGGGTAACTTCAACTGATACTTGGGGAGGAAACTGCTCTTTGCAGCAACAGAGACTGAAGTAGCTGCCGAAGTGCTAATCTGGGAAACATTTGCATTGAGTAAGCATGGCAAAAAGAGGGTTCCTTTGAGCCCCGGAGAATTTGGGATTTCTTTAGCTTGGACATAAGTAACATCTGTACCCTGCGGAGGTGTGCTTGCAGTGACAGGCACAGGGTGCTGAGTCAGTGTGCTTGGCACAGTCTCCATCTCCAGAGGGGAAATTATTTTTTCACCAGTTTTCTGCTTCTTTCTGTCAGATGGAGTGTGGGCTTCACAAAGCTCTGTCATGGAGTCAGAATGTTTTGGAACATTCCCTAATCTCCCTGCCTCTGTTAGATTGAAACACTCCATTTTGTGAACAGGCATGGATCTGGTGGCAGATAAAGGCAATAGTGACAGAGACAAATGTCTCGTAAGTGGAGCCTTAGCGGAACTATTTGTTGAATGAAGGTGATGTCTTTCTACATTTAGATCCACAGAAGAGACAAGGGAGAGATTGGCAGAGAGATGGCCTGCTGTTGCATTGCTGGTTGACAAGTTTACTGTTGAGCCCGATCTTGTTACTGTTTCTTTTTGAACCATGGAGACCCTTTTCTGTACACCCTGAGCTGTCTCATGAACCAGGTTTGTCAAACATTTCCTGCCTTTCAGAGCAGTGGAATCGCCACTTTTGTCAGGATCATAGAGCTTTTTAAATGTTCCACCCCCATACATGTACCACTTGTTGTAAGCAAACTTCTGTGCTTTCTTCCTCCGGAACTTTCTGCTGCTTGGCTCTCCAATAATATCACTGGCATCTCCGTCGCAGCTGAGACTGCCGGTGCATGCCTCCTCCACAGATGAAGTTGTGTGGAGGCTGTCTGTTGTGTGGTTGCAGTCTACGGCTGTCTGCCGAACCAGTGGGCGGTGAGAAGACGAGTGCTGGTTCACAGGCTTCTTCAATAAACCTGTTGGGTTGATCTGGCCAGAGCTTCCCCTGCGGATGTCTGTTGCATAATCACTTTGACTGGAGGAGGTTGGGCTGCTTCTCTCGGGCTGCAGAAGGGTAACGCTGAAAGGGAGTGAGCTGCTGCGTGTTAAGGGGGCATGCTCTGTGGTAGAGGAGCACTGAGTCGGCACAGAGTTGAATAAACCAGACTTGGTGTGTCTCTGCATCCCAGTATTCTGGGCCGGGTTAATCTTCATGTCAAAGTGGAAGGAGTCCTTGTAGGTGTATGGCATGGGAAGGTCAATGCTGCCCTGTTTTGACAAAACAGTTTTTCTTGGCCTGACATTTTCAAGGTGTTTATCCTCCACAACAGCCGAGTTGTCCGAAATCAGCTTGGATATCCGTTCCTCTAGCCTCTTATGTACCTGCTCCCTTGCTGCGTCTTTTTCGTCTTGTCCACCGTGGCCTTGTTCTGAACATAAATGTGTGTTCTGGGTTTCTTCAAGATGCTCCCTGCTAGGTTTAGAGAGGGAATCCACACTGTGCTCAGGTAAGACACTGCTGGGACTTGGGTAGTGGTCGCTGCTCTCGCTGAAGCCAGAGTCTGTACTCTCATGACTCTGGGATTTCCCTCTGGACACAGATCTGTCCCACTGTTTGGAGAACAGGGTGGCTTCCTGTCTCTGAAGCTGGAGATGCCGACTGATGGTCAGAGAGTCTTTTGTATTTTCTGTCTTCTGTTTATCCTCCGCAACTGTCAGTTTGTTACTCCCATTTGTTTCTGCGCTGGAAACCGTTGGGCTTGTCTCTCTCTGTTCAGAACTTTGAGTCTGAACAGCAGGAGTCGGGCTCTCAGCAGCACTTAGCGTAGTATGCTTCTCCTCGCTGCCCAAATCTTCGCATTGCTCATCAAGAGACAAACTGGAGGAACAAGTCTCTCTAGAGCTGGACATGCTGTCCAGGCTGCCCAGGTTGGTCTGCTCTGACTCGGATGATTGTCGGGCATGTGCCTGAGTTCGTCTGTGTTTGTAGAGGTTGCTCTGAGTCTTGAAAGACACTCCACAGGTGGTGCAGGGGTAAGGTCGCTCCCCGGTGTGGCAGCGGAGGTGCTTCTCCAGGACACTGGGCTTCATGCAGTCACGTCCGCAGTGAGGACACACATGTTTGCCCGCAGACTTGGGTTTGGCTGCAGGAGTCGGAGCTGGAGCTGGAGCTGCAGCAGCAGCAGCAGCAGCTGCGCTCAGTCCCATTTGAGGCTGCAGTCCACCGGCGAGATGCAGTGTCAGGAAGGGAAGCGTCTCCTTGGAGTAGAGCGGTGGCATGGCCAGATGGAGTGCATTTGTCTCTCGCGCGTCTGCAGAAGGTTGAAGGTACGGCTGCATCGGCACGGCAGGAACTGTCTGGATGTAAACAGCCGTTAGTGGTGCCTGGATGTCCATCCTTTTCTCTGCCTGTGCTCTGACGGAGCCAGTGTGCACCGGAACACTCGATAGTGTTGGCTTTCCGGTCTCCATGGCAACACTGCAGCTGTCGTGATGTACCAGCTTCGGGTCTCTAATTACCTGAAAGATAAAGACATTTGTTTTTAAGTCCTTTTCTTTGCCTTTTTGCTCAAAAGGGCTGGTGAGTTTATTCAAGCAGACTGCTTTAAGTCTCAAAGTGAAGAAAGCAGCAGTGCAATGTGACAAAGCAGCTAATGAAGACAGATATGCAGAATCCTTCAGGCCAGATGGCAAAGCCAGTCTTCATTTCACATTATGATAAAATCTAGGAATAAATGTTTGCCACACTTGTCCAACCATCCTGCAGCACCCCAAGCAAAAGTACATCCATTTGCTAATTACATCACTCTGGTGATGAGTAATAGTAACCATGATTGCAAAGGGGAGCGCAGGCATGTGGGTCTGTAAGTGCAGATGGGAAGGAATCCATCAAGAGACAAGTTGAGAAGAGAGGCAAACATGAAGTAAACATATTGAAGGAGGGGATGTGGAACAATCCAATACTCTGTCGGACATTAAGAAACCTTAATCTGCCCAATCAAAACATTAGCTGCTAACGTTAGCTGTCTGCTCCAATCTGCAGACTGGCTGATGTGGTTCTGAATTTATCAACGCATACGCGTCTCCCACATGGGAACCATCAAAGGGCATATTAGGAGGAGCGAATTACATTTCTTTTTGTTCCAGTGTGGCGGGTTTAAAACCCACAGAGGTACAGTTGGCATGGAGCTCAGTCTTTTGTTGGCTGTGAAGCATAAGCACGCCCACACTGCATGAAGACTTGTGTGGTGTTGTGTACAGAGGGAAGTTTACTTCTGATCATATTGAACAAAAAGCCTTGTGTGCACAGACTTCGCTTTCTGTCATTAGTCACAGTATGCAGATGTGGAGCCGAATGTGCTTTCACTTCCTTATCACCATGTAAATCACCTCGTATTGTTTAAAGGGCTGTAGCCGTGTAGCTGAAACAGAAGTGAAGCACTGAAAATATTTTTTGTATTGTTTTGCTTCTGAATCTTGGTTTTATTTGTGGAATTATTTTACAATCATCTCACACTCTCCTGTGCTGCCAGCTCAGCCAAACATTAGTCAGTATTTGTCAAATGAAAGTCAAAATATGAACTCTTAATCCGCTAAAACGAATACAATTAGGAAGGAAACAAAGAAGGAATGGAAGAAAGCCCATCTATGCTGCTGTCAGGCAGCGTAAGCAGGAACAAAACAAACAACAGTACATGTAGTACCTCACTGTGAGTGGTAACTCAGAAGAGTACAGATAAAAAAAGAAAGTGCAGGAAACATTTAGGTAGAGTTCACTCACCACCCTGACTGGTGACAGAGCCCTTTACACAGCCTCATTCTGACTGCAACCGCTTGCTTCACGTTCCTCTCCAATCTCATCTTCTCTCAGCTCTGTGACAAGAACCGTTTCTTGTGATGAGGAAGCGGAAGACATGCAAATGAGAGCGAGAGAGAAAGAGAGAGAGTGAGAGAGAGAGAGAAACAGAGAAGATACAAGCTGGTATGGCAGAAAGGAGGAGAGTGCTGGGTGGGTGTGCTGGCTGTCAAACAAAGACTTCCGGAGGATAAGTTGAAGTCAGAGACTGCACTAAGAGATCAGCTGGACCGCGAGGATCATTAAAACAAAAGTGTTGAAAGCGGGAGCTGCCGGCGGAGGAAGTGCTGCAACAAAAGCAAACTTACCCTTTCGACAGCTGACTTTTACCATCAGCAGTTTGAGGCAGTACCTGACGTCTATCTGCCTCGCATGCTCACTCTCCCACCCACTGACTTCCACCCACGCACAGAATCTCACACACCGACACAGACAGAGGAGTGAGGTGCAGCTCATGTTGATGTGGCTGCACATGTGCAGTTCTCATCCTTTCTGACAGAGAACAATTAGACGAGTTAAAGCGTTTAAATGATCCACCTCCACCACAATCCCTCTTATGTTTTATTTTTTTGTGTTTGTTTTTGTTTTTGTAGGGGGTTTAGTGGTTAACTTTGCACATCCTTAAGGAGACATGCTTTTGTTTAAATGAATTTGTTATTTACGCTGGCAGTCTTAATCGTTAATCTGCTGCTGGTTTAGTGAGTAAGGATGATTGTGCAGCAAGTGATAATTTGTAAACAGATTATGAAATGTGTGTGTTTGTGTATGTTTTTTTTTTTTTTACTCCAGCCTTTTATGAAACTCATTTTATCTACAAAAGAGCCAAATGAAAAAAGCCTAGTTAAGTTAAAATCCGAAATGCCGGAGAGGCAAAAACTCTGAAGACTGGAAGACTTGGAGTCAAAACTGGTCCTTTCTGACCAGTTTTGTTGAGTGATTTACACTCGGGTTGTTTCATTCCGCAGTGTTTTTGTTAAATGATGTTTAAGAAAGTGAAGCAATAAACACAACGACACACATCTTACGTTCGCCAAGAGCGTTGTGACAAGAAGGAATGGACTGCATGAGGCAGAGAACAAAACGATGTGATTTTCATCGCGCCACTATAAAAGTCTTTTCAAGCACATTGGCCCAATCATGAAGGGACTATATGTATCTTTTTTACGTATTTGTTAAAACTGTCACCATGTTATCACGGTATGCTACGAGATAGAGAATGATCAGTCTCCTCCACCAAATGCACCGCTCCTGAGTCGTCCCAACCAAAATCAACCAATCAGAGCCAAGAGTAGTGTCTTAGTGCTGTCAATTAATCTCATGCACTAGCTGCTAAATGTGCCCCAAATCTGGATAAGCAGAGAGAATGGATGGACTGATTGATTGATTATGTGAGAGAACCAATCAGGAACATGGTAACACCCCGACAGCATCATTTCTAAAGGTCATTGATCTCCATGGGATCATGTGGGAAGTTCCTTCAGTCAAGTAACTTTAACCTAGCAGTTTTTAACAAATCTTGTTCTTGAGAGTTTGGAACCATTCACGACCTTTGTCAATCAAAGTACAACACAAACCTTAGCGTGTTGCAACATGTAGAATACAAGGAAAATAATTGTTTTTGGATTGTAACTGACTTAGCTCGATCACTGGATACCGTGCATCTGGAAAGAAATCAGCACACTTCAGGTTTCGCACATTTTGTTATGTTGCAGCCTTCATTCATATTGTATTAAATGTATGTCTTTCCTCAAAATTCTACACTCCAATGCCCCGTTATTACAATGAGATTTATTTATTATACATTTATAAAAAAAAAAAAAGGAAAACCATTAAAACAAACTTACAGTCCCATTTATGTAAGTATTCACAGCCTTAGACATGAGGCTCCGTGTTGAGCTGTCTCCACTGATCATCCATGACCCTAACCCAGCTTAACTGTAGTCCACCTGTGGTAAATTCAGTATGAGTAGACTTGATTTGGAAAGGCAGATACCTCTGTATATAATATCCCACAGCTGACATTGCAGGTCAGAGGTCAAACATCAAGTATGGAATCCAAGGAAATGTCTGTAGACCTCTGAGTCAGGATTGCCTTGAGGCACAAGACTGTCCCGACTGTTTCGGCTGCTTTGAATGTCCCAATCTCTCAGCGGCCTCCATCATTGGTAAACGGAAGAAGTTTAGAACCTGCAGGACTCTGCTGGCTGGCCGTCCAAGCCGAGCAATCGGTCACTCTGGCCTCTCAGACCATGCCTCTTTATCCCTTTAAGATCTTTGGACAAAGAGGTTCCTTGTATGTCGGGAACGCGACAAGTGAAATGTTGTTACTTCACGTGTACTTTGTAAAATTAATAAAGAATATTGACTGAAAGCAAACAAACATTGCACTGCAACAGACTTCACTTGGTCTCCAAGGCAACTGCAAGCTGGTCCATGCAAGAGCATGCTTTCTGTTGACATGGCAACAGGATACCTCCTACCATGTTTTCTGCCATCCTCACCAAGCCCAGCAGGGAGGGGGCATGGCTCCAGGCACGTGTTCCTCAGATGTTACAGTCATGGCATTTGATCTTTCTAGCAGGAATCCTTTAAGGAGACAGATATGAAAACAGTCACTCAGGGTCTCGTGTTGCTGACTTATTGTTTTCTGGCCATGTTGCTTAAGTTGCTAGGATACAAGGCTTTACAAACCAGCCTTTACCACTAATAGTGAGCAGCAACTAGAAACAAACAACATATGTTTCTTTCTCAAGTCATCGGCTTGTGGTTACTAAAGTTCTGCGTTGTTTGAGAAATTGGATGTAAATCCACGTGAAGCAGCTCTGCTGTCTATACCGGCATAAGCCCAGGTGTAGTATTACTACAGCGAGTTGATGAACTCAATATCTCTACGCAGGTTTATTCGTCTGGAAGCTTCTCTTCGGGTTATTTTTTTATATGCAGATAACTTACAAGCTTGAAGACTGTGAAGACGATCAACAACAGGAATGTAAAAGAAGGAAGACATGGAAAACATCTGTAATTCATCCGATTGCACAATTTACATAATAGTGACAGACGCATTATCAGTTATGCTTTGTGTTTCCGACAGGCTATGACTGATTTATTTATCCACACATAACCTAACGTTTCTCTGATTATGGCAAGTCATTTGTGTATTTATTCAATGTACTGTTTGAGCTGTAATGTTTTACAGGCAAGGCAGTTTTATTTGTATGGCACATTTCCACAACAAAGAAATTCAAAAATTCAAAATGCTTTACATAATTAAAGCAATAAAACAACAAGCAAGGAAATGTTACATCGCAGTAGCAAATTCATACAGCAGACTGCAGTTCATAACTGTAGTGGTTATTAGTCACAGGCAGCTGTAGGCAATCAAGTATTTAGACTTGACTTAATGAAACTCAGTGTTTCAGCAGTTTTGCTGTTTTTATTGTACAGCGTATAATCATAGGCTAAGATTGATCCTTTCATCCATCCATTCCACACAGTCTGCCATCGCAAATGCAACATGCTTCACTATTTATAAGAAAGGTTTGCTGTAAATGGTTGAGTTTGGTTAGAAATAATTAATTGGGAAATGGTGAAATTACAGTGCTGAATGTAATACAATTTGTAATATTTAATAATTCTGTCTGGACTAACTCTTGGAATATTGAAGGCTTTAAAGTATCAATTAAAGGAATGAAAATTCTACAGTTTTTAAAGAAAGAGAGAAAGAAAGAAAGAAAGAAAGAAAGAAAGAAAGAAAGAAAGAGAGTTGCTATTGAATTGCTTAAGGAGACTCAATGAATTCTGAGAATTTCTTCTTTGAACTTAGTTTTTATTTATTTTTAACAACTGTGACGCTTTTCACGTGATAAACAAGAGATAAACGCAAACTAAGCTGAAATAAAATCACACACAGTTAAGTTCCCTCTTTCAGACATGAAAGAGATCAAGTCAAAGTAACTGTACAGAAACAGATAAATCAGAAAAATGAACCTACTGCCAACAAATATGTATATTGCTCTCTACCTCCACACAAACAAACACACAAACAACAAACATAATAATAATAATAATAATAATAATAATAATAATAATAATAATAAAGGGTCCAGGAATATTCGGAACTGAAGTAAACATAGAGGATATTTATAGATTAAGGAAAGCATTATTTATTTATCTTCACATTGCAAAATTAGAAAATATGGATGGATTAATATAATGGACGTGAGGAACTGTTGCTACACACTCGTGTACAGTAAGTGGCAGTATGCACTTTAATGTTACTTGCGATCTGCCATAATAGAAGAGAAAGAAGAAGAAAGAAGCGTTTCGTGACGTAAGCACGACTCTTACGTCGGACGTTATACACGTTTGAGTCCAGGAGCGCTGTTTTTACTTCACTTACAGTTGGGGATATTCTTCAAGTTTTAATTGTAAGAGAGAACTTTTAGACATACTTTAAGCGTCTTACCTCAGTTGTTTCATTGTGGTTCTAATAAAGCCGCACGCTTAGTCGGACTGAAGCCTTATTTCAGTTAGCCGACGGTTGTTTTCCTCGGTGTTAGCAGTAGCATCCAAGCTAACGTTAGCTGCAGAGACATACAGGAGCATCGTTGACTCTGTCTCATACAGCCTGTTCACCCGCTGTGCAGGATACAGGTTGCAATATTAATGCAGATATAGTTACTGACTTTCTCTGTTTGGCGTCAGCCATCTACGTTGCAGCAGTGAGCCAAAATGTATCGTCCTAAGCCGACTCTGAAGGACCGACAGCACCTGTACAGGCTCATCATCAGCCAGCTCCTCCACGACGGCTACACCAACATCGCCAACAATCTTATCAATGAGGTGAAGCCGCAGAGCGTCGTGTCGCCTTCTGAGCAGCTGATGCAGCTGGCAAAGATAGGTAAGAGCAGAGCTGGCCCAGCTTTCATCATAGTGACGGCAGTTTGATGCTCTAAGACCAGAGGAGGGCAGAAAACCCAAAAACTGTACTCAATTAAAAGTGGCACTACTTCAACATATCTTTTACTCAAGTAAAGGTAAAAAGTTACTCAAGTAAGAGTCAAAAAGAATTTGGTAAAACGTCTACTAAAGTACCGAGTAACGATCAATAATTTAATATTTAAACATTACATCAGCAGACACACTAAAATGTAACGTTAAATGGAAATTTTGGTATTTTAAAGACATAAATGACAGTAATTCATATAAGTTACAAAAAATAGCAGGCAAAAGAAAATTCTTTCAATGAAAAACTTATGAAAGTTTAATAAAAACTGCAGCTGGCTGTCTGGTGAATTTTTGGTTAAAACATGTTTTGTTTTTCATTCAGTGGATAAAGAATCCAGAAACTTTACTTGCATAAGAGTAGCAATACTTTATAATAAAATTACTCAAGTAAAAATAGTACTAAAATAACTTTTTTTTTTCTTTTTTCGAAAAAGTTACTCAAGTATATGTAATCGAGTAAATGTAACTAGTTTCTACCCAATTCTGTCTAAGACTAACTGTACATCCTGGACTCTTGTCACAGGGATGGAGAACGACGACAGTGCCGTCCAATATGCCATCGGCCGCTCAGACACAGTAGCGCCTGGTGTTGGCATTGACCTGGAGTTTGACGCAGATGTCCAGACGATGTCCCCAGAGGCGTCGGAGTACGAGACCTGCTACGTCACGTCACACAAAGGTCCTTGTCGCGTGGCCACGTACAGCCGAGACGGCCAGCTGATCGCCACAGGCTCGGCTGACGCCTCCATCAAGATTCTGGACACGGAGCGCATGCTGGCTAAGAGTGCCATGCCCATCGAGGTGAGGCAGGCCGAGGGCGGGGGATGGGTTAGACTCACGGTTGCTCCACTAACGCTGTGCTGCTTTTAGGTGATGATGAACGAGACGGCACAGCAGAACATGGAGAACCATCCCGTCATCCGTACGCTTTATGACCATGTGGATGAAGTCACCTGCCTGGCTTTCCATCCGAGTGAACAGATTCTAGCATCTGGCTCAAGAGACTACACCCTGAAACTGTTCGACTACTCCAAGCCCTCTGCTAAAAGAGCTTTTAAATATATACAGGTCAGAGAATGATTGTCTCAGTGGTCAGAACGGCCATTTGGGAAATGTCCTGCTCCTTTTGTCCATGTGCCTGTTGCTTTGACATGAAATATTTATATCCACTCCTGTGCAAAAGTATCTGTAGTTTAAGTATTTTACATTCCGTTTTGCTACAAGGCCTGTCGCAATAACACATTTTGAGTTGCTGAAATGACTCTCCTCGGCTTCGTTTCTGAACGTGTGCTGACCCGTCTTTAATCCGCCGTCCAACAGGAAGCGGAAATGCTGCGTTCGATCTCCTTCCACCCCTCCGGGGACTTCCTGTTGGTGGGAACGCAGCACCCTACGCTGCGCCTCTATGATGTCAACACTTTCCAGTGCTTTGTTTCCTGCAACCCGCTGGACCAGCACACGGACACAATCAGTGGCGTCAGCTACAACCCCACCGCCAACAGCTACGTCACCTGCAGCAAGGACGGCAGCATCAAGCTGTGGGATGGCGTCTCCAACCGCTGCGTCACCACCTTTGAGAAGGCGCACGACGGAGCAGAGGTGTGCTCCGCCATCTTTTCCAAGAACTCCAAGTACATCCTGTCCAGTGGGAAGGACTCCGTGGCCAAACTGTGGGAGATCTCCACCGGTCGGACCTTGGTCAAGTACACGGGTAAGGAGCGTCCGAACACTCAGGGAGGAATGTCACAATAATGAATTCTGCTGGGCGATAAATTGTCCCACAAGTTATTGAGAAAAATGGTGATATTGAGACCGTTTTCAAGTCATATAATGGTAATAATGGCACAACAATAATGCAAGAACACATTCTGAAAGAGATCAATAAAGTTTAAATTTTAATGAGCATTTAACACTGGAACTGAAAGACATTTTAAATATCCAAAATAAATAAACAAAACAACAAAATCGATAAATAAAATGAATAATGAAGTCTCTGTAAACAAAATTGTCCTTCAAATAAAGCTCTAGTTGAGACCAAAACTCCAGACTGAAGCCTTTTATCATCCAGTTTAACAATTTTTAGCAACGGTACTAAAATCCACACAGCACACACTGCAGGAGGAGACAGACTTCAAGAAGAGAGAACGGCAACAGATTGCTAGGCCAGTCACAATAAGCAATAAATCAATTAATCGCCTAATAAATTAAATCCAACACAGTAATTTAAATTTGCATAATTTATCGTTCTTCTCTCTTTTTTTTTTTTTATATACCAAAAACTGAATAACAAAAGTTTTCAGTCTGGTGCTTTCATCTCAACTGTCCCATTTTCTGAAGGACAATTTAGTATAGAGAGACTTTACAATTCATTTTATTTGTTGTTTTGTTTATTTTCAGTATTTAAATTGTCTTCCAGTTCCAGTGTTAAATGCAAATTATAAATGAAAGTTTATTGATTTTTCAGAATGTGTTCTTACATTGTTATTGTAACATTGCCAAAATGACCTTAAAACAACAATATCATTGTTTATCGCAATAATGTTTGGGACAATTTATCATCCAGTAAAAACTTTTATATGTAACTAGTTTAGTAGTTGATTGAGTTCTAACTGGAGTAAACTGGCTTTGAAAAAAGCCATTTGCTGAAAGAAAAACAGCCTCAGAGCAGTAATTAAGCCAAAACTGTCCAAAAAATAAATACGTTGTGCATTTAAGATTAAAAACCTTGTCTGTAAATGTTCTACACAGAATTCTAAAAAAACGTTTTTAGCTTCAGGTTTAAATTCTGTGGAAGGCAGAAGACTCCGGTTTAATGTTTTCTGATAACTTTTCCAGAAAACACTCAGGTTATGAAATGAAGGAACTTCACAGCATCAATTAAAAGGCAGACTTCACTAACACGACTTCCTGAGAAACGGTGTGTTGCAAGTGGAGGGGACTTCTGTCTGCTCTGAGTAACGAGGCGTTAAGTTAGTCAGAATTTCTGACAGATGGAACACTTTTAACTGATAAACCTGAACGCTTTATGATTAAGTATGCAGGATCTTCACTGGTCAGGAGCTCCTATTTTGTAGCTCAACGGTGGCCGCTGTCAACATGGAGGGTTTTACTTTGTGCTGTAATTACTGAAGGGGAAGTGTTGCGTTGTGATGCCGATCTCTGCCTGCTGGTGTCACTGCTGCTCCAGAGCAGCTTTGACACGCCAACAGACAGAAAAAGAAGGGAGATGTAAAACTGACTAATTGGAAAAGATTTTTTTTTTAAATTTCAAGGAACATGTTTGCAGATTTTTAAGCTCAGCTTGTTGTTGGTAGCAGGTGGACAATTTCACTACAAGGTGAGCAGAAATGAGATTTCCAGGTGCCTTCTGGTTTTAGATCAGACTGAAGCGCTGATATTTTTGTACAGTTCTTTATCAAGTGCAGAGAACTCCAAAGCGCTTTTCACACTGCATTCAGTCATTCACATTTTTTAAATGTATATATTTATTTTATTTTTAAGCAGTTATGAGGCACGGTGGTGAAACCTGAAAATGCTGCTGCGTGAGTTACTCAAATTTGTTGCTAGGTAACCAAAGAGTGAGTGACTTCGTTGACTGTCAATTTGAGCAGCTAAAGCCCTTTCTCTGCCTCCATTTTTTCCCCATCTTTTTACACAATATTACAGTACATGGACACTTTTTAAGCAGAGCTCCACAGTTGTTTTTATCTACGTTTTTGATCATATTGACAAAATTAAAAAAAAATTCTCTTCCCAATTTAAGAAAAAAAAAAAATTTTGTTTTGTTCTTTTTTGAGGAACTATAGTTTTATCTTTTATCTGGGTATAGATAACTTTTGCCATGCCGTTTTGTTTGAATTAAATGTCTTTTTTACATCAGAAACCAAATTATTTACATAAATAACAATAACTGCCTGGCTCAAAAAAAAGGTTGCCACCAGAAATAAGGTCACATGGTCTAAAACGTTGCTTACATCATTCATTCCCTGAAGCCTCCGCAATGTCTAAGATTTATTTCAATCCTTCGTCGCTTTCATTTTTCATCAAGGTCATGTAATGATAATGGGAGAGTCCGATCACTGCACTAAGAGTTCCCTTCACGCTGCATGTGGAAATATTTTTGAGTAATTTTATTATGAAGTATCTCTCTCTCACTTGTGTAAAATTTCTGGATTCTTTACCCACTTAATGAAGAACAAACATGTTTTAACCAAAAATTCACCAGACACAGACACACAGCGGATGATTTTGTTAAAGTTTCAGATGTTTTTTTATTGAAAGAAACTGATTTGGAAAAAATTATTTTGCCCAATTTTGTTCTTTTTTATTTGTGTAAATTGACATTTTTGTCCTCAGAATACCAACATTTCCACTTAACTTTATATTTTGGTCTGTCTGATGTCATTTTTAAATATTAAATGGTTGATAATTTGATCAGTTACTCTTTACCCGAGTAGACTTTTCACCAAATATTTTTTTACATTTGAGTCATTTCTCGGACAGCTACTTTTTACTTTTGCTTGTTTAAAAATATGTTGAAGTAGTGCTACTCTTTTTGGGTACTGTGCCCACCTCTGACTAGCAGTCACACACACAGGATGTGTGTATTGTTTTTGCAGAAGAGTACATTGGTGGTGATGTTTTATGTAGAGGTGAAGGTCTGTAACCACCTGCAGCAGATGACATAAAATCATTTCAGACCTCGTAGCTGTGAGATCGTTATCATGGTTTCTATTATTTATATAATAGAGAAAAGGCAAACTGAAACTTTACCTTCTACTCTCTAAGCTATGAATTAATGAAAAAGCAAATCACTTTACAAAAAAAAAAATCCTTCTCTTGGTATTAAAACAAATGTATCTAGACAAGAAGAGACAGAACTACAGCATGTTTTTAAAAAGATGTTGATAATGGAAATAAATTTCAGATCTAATGGCAGATCTGAATCCTGGGGTTGGTTTAGCTTATGTAACCCATTCAAGATGATCTCAGTTAATCTGAATTGATACTTTCGCTTCAATCTTTTCTTATAACTGAGGTCACTGCATGCCCACACACTTCCTCTTGTCTGTTCTGGCCTATTTAAAATTCTTTAATATGTAAAACAAAAATTCCTGTGAATTCAGGCACTTGGTATTACAGATCTAGTTTTCTTAGCTTTCCTTTTGTAAAGCTTGTAATGTAACCTCTGTACTAGGCTGCAGGCAAATGAATACACTAAACATGAGGTGACCTTAATCTGACATGTTCCTGTATGAATGTATATTTATTATACATTCATAAAAGTCCAAATGAAGTTGTTTTAAGAACACAACCGAAACCTTTACAGGCTCTACTTTTAGAAACAGGGATTCTGAATTGAAAAGTTTTTAACTTTTTTGTTTTTACCTAATTGAACTGTATTTTAACTTGTATTAGGTTGTATAAAATGGAATCTGGAGAAGCCTTGAAATGACACATTTTGTGAACAGGTCTTTATATATATATATATATATATATATATATATATATATATATATATATATATATATATATATATATATATATATATATATATATATAATAACATTCGAGTATTTGGTTAATACTCTGAGAAACTAAAAGTACAAGCTCAATCTCAGACTCTCCAGGCCTCAGTTAGGGTTTAAATTTTGAAATTTAAGCAAAACCGAGAGAAAAAGACTGACCGGACTGGAATCGATTAGATTCTGATGGGTCCGATTGCATTCACAATTCAGTTTAATTGATTTTAAGGACATCACGCAGTACTAATTTTACTTGGATAGGGAGGACAATCTCAATGCTGCAAATAGTAGAAACAAACTCTAACATGGTGCATGAGTAAAAATATGATTACTTTTAGAATTTAACCAAATGCAATTACGTACATGATTAATTTGTGTACTTTTTATTTAGCATCACTTGACAGAAATAAAACATGCAGTCAAATAAATTCAGACCATCAAAACTTCGCCTGTATCAGCATTTAGATGTAAAATGTTGGACATGCAATAATGGCTTTCTATTGAGGTCGGGTGACATGCAACATTTTCCCATCTGAGATGCGTCAGTCCAACAAGTTATGCTGTCCGATATATTCGTGCAGGAGACGTTTGAACTGCTTTGTTCAGACATCTTGTTTACGGAACAATGTGATAAACATGAATGGACTGAGTTGTAAAATTTTGGCAAATTTTACACAGTCAATAACTGGTATCAAATAATTAATATTCATTGATTCTTTGTAGCAGTTCTCTGGGTCTAAACCCAGTTCTAAAGTCCTGAACTTAGGCTGTGGGCAAAAAGGAAGAACAACAATAGAGTAGTGAGTCATTGGCATACAAGAACTGTTACAAAAATGAAAAGTTTCAACATTTTCTGTTTCAGCATATTGAAGTGTGTAGTATAGTACTATTCATTGACTTCTACGGAAGACTATAGTTACAAGCTCACACTTGAAATTGTCTTTAGCATCTTTATGTTTTTGAGGATTTAGACCCTTTGCTCAATTGAGATATTTGCAAAAGACTGCCAATATTTCTAAATCCAGCTTTGTGAATTAAATTTTAATTCATAGTCTTTTAGGAAAGATTAGATGATCTTTCCTAGCCCTTGAAATTGGGAAAAGATATGATAACCTGTTTTTTGTTTCTCGAACTTGACGTGTGTGGTTGGTCTACGGGAAACGGTTCTTTGGCAACTCTACTAACGTCTGAAGCGAAGAAAGGTTACATACTTTAGATCAATTTCTTCTTTTGCTCTTTCCTTTAGTTTGTTATTTTGTTCGTTTTTCCTTTTAATTCCTGTAAAGCACTTTGTATTGCCTTGTTGGTCAAAATGTAATATATAAAGAAAATTACCTTTACCTTTAAGTAATTGCGTGTTATTGAAAGACTTTATTAACAATAACTAAACACCAACTATAACGTCTTAGTCAAACATTGCACAGGGGGAAACCCTGCGGTGAACTGGACTGGACGGAGTAGAGCCATCCTCTAGCCTTCTGCCGTGGATTTAGCTAGAATGGCCCCTGATGGGTATGTGTGGCGTTTTGTGTTTCAGGGGCGGGGCTCAGCGGTCGTCAGATGCATCGCACACAAGGTGTGTTCAACCACACGGAGGACTACGTGCTGCTGCCCGACGAGCGGACCATCAGCCTCTGCTGCTGGGACTCCAGAACAGCGGAGAGGAAGAACCTGCTCTCCCTGGGGCACAACAACATCGTCCGCTGCATCGTCCATTCGCCCACCAACCCAGGCTTCATGACCTGCAGCGACGACTTCAGGGCCCGCTTCTGGTACCGCCGCGCCACCACAGACTGAGCCTCGGCTGTGCCCGGTGCTCCGAGCAGCCGACTCTTTCACTTCGAGTTCATTTGAAAAACGGGGAGTGGCCTTTGTTGGAACATTTCTAGAGAAAAGCGACAGCATTCTTAATCGCTAAAGCTCAAGAGTAAAACGTCTGGCCACCACTTCCCTACAGAGAAATACGCGGAACGTCGCCGTTTAAACTGAAAGTTGGAAGCAGGAAACATCAGCTGTGATGATGTTTTTGTTTTCCCGATGACCTGTACATTGCTTCACTTTCTTTTCTGTTTTTTAAATGTCTTTTACTTAATTTTGTTTGTAATTTTGATTTTTTTTAAATAAAAAAAAAAAAAAAAAAAAAAAGTTCTGCTCACCAGTTTGTTGGTTAAAAATGTCAGTTTAGAGCTCCTAACCACAGCTATAGTGATATCCTGTAGATATTTTAAGAACACAGTTGCTGCAAAAAGTGTGCACCAATACACACACACACACACACACACACACCACTCGCTCACTTGAGTGACCTACCTGCTCTAAAAGGATTTAGTTTCTTAAAATATGAGGAGCACTTTGGAGAATGCTCTGCACTGCGAAAACACAAAACCTTACCAAGTAATTTTGGTCCCGCTTGTTGTACAAATATCTTAGTACACTTGAAATAAAACTAACTTTCAAATAACTTTTCAGCAAGATACAGGAGTTTGTTTTAAGGTCATTCCTTAAATGTCTTAAGTGAAATAATCTGCCAATGGAACTAGTACTTATTCATCAGCATTAGGGAATTATTTACTCAAAACGAGTTCCTTTATTTGCTGAAAAGTTACTTGTAAGTTAGCTTTGTCTTATTTCAAGCATACTAAAATATTTGCTCTTGAAAGTAGAGCAAAATTACTTGGTAAGACTTAGATTTTTGTTTACAGTGCGATTATTATTTTTCATCCCTCCAACCAGCAGCCCAGTTCTCCCAGACGCTACATCCACGTTGTCCCGGCAACCCTGAGAAAACCAACAAGAATGTTCAGCTACAAACAACCCACCCACCACCTCCACCCTACTCAATATCTTCAGAAATCAGCCTTGGGGAGAATTTGAGAAACTGACAAAAAAAATAAAAAATTCTGGAGTTAAAAGTGAACTTGTAGAAATTAGCATAGTTTTCTCCTTTTAACAAAGCAGGTTCTCTGAAATCCAGGGTGGACAGAGAGGGGAGGGGGTGCTGCGTGACCAATTGGAGCTGCAGGAAATGGTCTGGCTCTGTGACAGGAGCCCCGCCCCAGCCGGGCTCTGACAGCTCAGACGCAGCGAGGAGCTCCGCCAGGCAGCTCAGTCCGTCCTGCTGAGATGGTCCAGTGAAGACGCTCTGTGGACACACTGCAGATCAACCATGGTGAGTCCTGCCGGGCTTTTTCTTTTTCCTCACCCTGAGGAGGTCTGGTGGATCTTTAGCGGGGAGGATGTGTTTGCTGGGTCCAGAACTTGGTGTGTTGTTGCTGGGATGTCAGACTGAGCTGCTGGGACTTTGTGTGTTTTCTGCGAGCCGCTCCGCTGCAGGGCTGAAACCCGACAGCGGCTGATCCCGGATCAGAGCCGGCGGTCCAAACCTTCCAGTCCTCATTAACGCCAGATCCTCACCGGCAGGGAGTTCTGTTACCTTCAGCCTGTCTTCCCCCTTTTCCTTTTTCTTTTTAGGTTGAACTCTTAATATATGACTGAAAATCTGCAGGCAGCCCCACTGATATGTAGTCACCGTGTTTCTATGAACCGCTGCTTCAGCTTCCATTCGTGAGAAATTGCAGAAATGAAAACAGTTTTTAATATTTCTGTGAGGTCGGACGGAAGGTCCCAGGAGGAGCTGGGCAGTCGGCAACATCTGGGAGAAGAATTAAAAGTTCCCCCCAGTAAGAGAAGAAGAAGTGATCCGTGGTTCCAGAACTGAGGGATCCGTTCCTAAATATCCCAGAGTTAACATGACAGCGCTGTGATCTCACTGTAGAGTGAAAAGGAAATGCATCACTCTGATAATTCCCCTTTGCCGTGCCTCTCTATTCAACCGAACTCATCATCATCATCACCCACTCTATAAAAATAGACTGCTTTGGCCGATGAGTAATTTGACTGAACTGATGGAACTTCCGTTCTGCAGGGTTATTTGGAATCGGAGTCGGTCTTTTTTCAGTTTCATGAGGACTATTTCAGGAAGTCTCATGTGCTGCTGCTGCAGCTGCTGCTGCCTGATCTGTCCGGGAGCAGAAGCCGGCCATGGCAGCATCAGGACGGGTTTTAACTCCATGATCTCTGCATTAAGCTAATGGAGTCGCCTGCTGTTTTTTTTTTTCCACAACCAATGAGCAAAGTTGACTTGGCTCTAAATCCAGTTCAAGATCCAGTTCAATAACGGTCAGGCTTGATACAGAGACAGCAAGAAAAAAAAAGAAGAAAAATAAATATTATTTATTGATATTTTGAGAGTTCCATGGGTTTTATAATACATTCTGGCACATAAAGAACATTCAGATCTTTGATTTGGTCCAAAATGAAGATGAATTCAACACCCCTGTTCTATATCATCCCCGGTAACATGGCGACATTTTAAAAAAGTGATTAATTTTACAATATGAAAGTTTGACTTCCTTTAACCAATGAGGAGGAGGCGAGCCATCCGTCGTGAAGAGTCTCTTCCTTGTTTGGTAGAACAGTGAAGGACATAAACACTAAGGTGTTAATATCTTTTCTGATCCATGTATGCAGTTATTATTAATGCTGCTCATCTTCAGCTCTTCAGTTTGTCAGTTTGCTGTTAGGCACAAATAAAAGACAGTGGGAGCAGGGATCCAGCAGCATTCAGCCTGACGGGCACCTGGCTGTTCACTGATAAATACCAAGAACGTGGAACCGAACGATCTGACTGCATCAGAACCTCCTAACTTTTGGATCTGCTGGGTTTTTTTTAATTTTTCTCTCTCTTATCCATCAGATTGATCTTTATGCTCACGTCCTTTGTTTTGCTACTGCTACACTATTCATTATTATTCATTAGTTGGCTGACGTTATGAAGAATGCGATGCAAAGTGAAATGTATATCTTTTCTCTCTCCAGCTTGATGCGCGCAGTCGCGGCAGCGTGCTGCGACACAGACTCAGCAGATTTTAGTAGCGGCTGCGAAGTTTGCACCCAGATATCCATCTTTTTTTTTTTTTCAATTTTACTCATGTCTCATCAGCCCATTTATTAGTGAACTGCTTTGTATTACAATGCAGTGAAGCCAGCTGTGTGTGTGTGTGTGTGTGTGTGTGTGTGTGTGTGTGTGTGTGTGTGTGTGTGTGTGTGTGTGTGTACTGGAAGACCAAATCACACTGGAAAAACAGAAAAACAAGTATTTTTGGTCAAGTTTCTAGTCCAAATATCTTTGTACATTTGAAAACTAGCTTATAAGTAACTTGAACTTGTTTTAAGTCACTAATTGATTAAATTAATATTGATTTTTCTTTTTTTTAAAGTGCTAGTTCCATTGGAGATTTATTTCGCTTTTGTCATGGGAAAAATGTCTTGTTTCAACTTGACATAATCTGTCAAAGGAACTAAAACCTTTTCATCAATATTAAGGAATTATTAACAAAACAAGCTCCTCCAGTATATCTTCTTGAAAAGTTACATTTGTAAGTTATTTTTGTTTTATTGGAAGTGTACTAAGATATTTTCACTAGAAACTAGAGCAAAAGTACTTGGAGAGATTTTGTGCTTTTACAGTGCATGAAAAAGAACGAAGCGGCTTGAACTCACTTCCCCCCCAAAACGATCCGAAGGAGGAATGACGAGTGTTGTGTAAAACGACGCTTGTGAAACGACAACAATGCAGCAGCCGCGTCTTCTGCTGTGTTCTCCATGACAACTCAAGCGCGCAAGACGAGTCTGAGGAAATGATGAGTGAAAAGAAGCCGGAGTGTGAGCAGTGAGATAAGCAGCAGCCGCGCCGCTGTTTGGAAGAGCTCAGGC
>NW_015115515.1:71482-85154 GCF_001443285.1 Poecilia latipinna
CCCACTTGTTGCGTTGCGTACTGCGTTATTTCTGCTCACTCTGACCGCTGCTGCTGCTGGACGTACGTTTCTAACATCATGCATGGTGATTGTCAGTTTTATCTGGTTTCCTGTCAAGCTGCTTGTTCTAGAAACCTTTTTTTTTTTTTTATTCACTCTGTAGAGAATTATCCGTTCCCCATGCTGAGTTCTGGTTGAAATTTATGAATTCCATTCTATTAATACCAAAATACAGCTGGTCAATTTCTTCCCTTCCTTTAGGAGTTAGCAGGACAAAATGGCAACCAAGAACAGTCTGTGACCTGCTTCTTAGCCTCTATCTAAGCTAAGCCTAAAGAGAGTGTTCCCTAGTGTGTCATCCTTTACCCCTAGCTCTCATTTGCATTTCCTAACATGTCATATCCTTTAGGTTTAGCTTAGCAACTAACTAAAAGAGGTAGAAGGAAAACACAGAATTATTTATTCTCAACAACTCCAAAACCATTTTTGAGTGTTTTTTGACGCATCCAGCTGTACCCAAGACTCAGCCACTTATCTGCTGGTTTGAGGTGAAGTCTCCTCCAGTGATTGTAGCCAATACCTATGTTCTTAAAACTCCTGCAAAGATGTATGCTGCTTAATCATCGGAACGGTGAATGGATGTAAACTGTACAGATTCTCTCATTGCTGCCACTCTTAGCTTTGGATTTTTATGTATGAATACATTCCAAACATCCTGAACTGGTTAATGAATGTTTTAGCCGCGTGTCTCAAATGGTTTCACTCCGTTTCAGTCATACGCTAAACGACACCAAAGGATTGAAGCTCAACCGGGTTTAGGTTGAAGTCGTCCATCTCAAAGACACAAAACTGCGTCTCCCTGAATTGGACACGAGCTAGTCGCCATACGGTAAATGTTGCCGTACGTTTTCTAAGTCGAACCAATCTTGACGCGAGCTACTGGAGGCACAGAGGAAACAGTCAGGATGTTCTGTCTGCGGGACGATGGCTCTCACTGTGGAATGTTGACAGTCCATTGAAAGCTTCCTGGAGGATTTTCCAAGCAGAGATGGTCCCGGGTTTGTGTCTTTCGCTTTGTTCCCACGAACTCCAACACACAGGAAATGCCAGAGCAACAAGAGCGAGTCGCTCGTCACCGTTTGAGTTCGGGGGGTCAGGGGAGAACGTTGACCAACGTTGTTCCCGCGAAAGCTGGCATGATGTCTGTTGTGAAATGTGAAGGAGAAACTGATTCCCTGTGCATCAAACAAAACCGTTTCTGTG
Source organism: Poecilia latipinna (assembly GCF_001443285.1). NCBI lineage: Eukaryota > Metazoa > Chordata > Actinopteri > Cyprinodontiformes > Poeciliidae > Poecilia > Poecilia latipinna. The sequence goes on from NW_015115515.1 coordinate 72,746, forward strand.
TTTTTGCCCAGAGCTTTGTCCGTCTAATGTGGAATACTCAATTTCCCCCATAGAATTATGGGAAATCTAATGTTTCACCTTTGGCTGGGAGGATCGCTGAATCCCTATGTTCCAGTCATCGTCCACTCAGACAGGAAGTGGTCTCCGTTGTGCAGCCTCTGCTGCACGTCTGGAGGGATGATGGATGAGGTGCTGACCCGACGCCGGGGTCGCGACCTGTCTGTCAAAGGGCCAAAGGTCAGAGAGAAGAAGGTGTTGTTCCCACACCGTGGTCTGGTCTGACGTTAGCGCCTCTGTTTAAATAGAAGGCTGACCCTGAGGTTCAGGTATCTTGGTTCATTTGTCATGGCAACTGGGAATGCCATCATATAATTTAAAGGGACGGTTCAGAATTCCTCAAGTGAGACCTTAAGAACCATAAAAAGCAGCAACAAACGACGCAGCTGCAGTTTGGGCCTACGCTGTTTTCAGAACCTTTAAGCTGCTTTCATGTTTGCATTAACTTACACAGAATGCCGATGACTTCCTAATAACACAGGAAGCGGAGGTTGGAGGGGGTGCGCCACCAGTGATCGTCCCACTCCCTAGGAATGGAAACATTTGAAATGTTTCCTGAGATAGAGCCTAATATAAAAATAGGGCCGACGTGCATAAAATAGAAAACGCTAAAATAGCATTTTTTTATTTTTTATTTTTTTATGAAACCATTTTTATTCCTCTTCAATATTCTCAGATGGATTCTCTCTACATGGTTCCTTCATAATTCCCAGAAATCAGACAGGAAACCAGTAGAGATGGAGGACACACGACAACGGTTCCCACGTTGGGACCGGAACCCCTCAACAGCAGCATCCATATATGGACTGGTCCCACACCGCATCACATAATGCAACATTTTTAAGCAGCGCTAATCATAACCACAAATCAACCTGCAGTTTAAGAACACAAGAACTTGACAAATTGTTTTCCTTTGGCTTTACACATCTTCTCTTGTGTTCAGAAACAATGACTGCTCCGTTCCTCACTTCTGTAAGAGTTCTGCAACCGTGTTTGTGCAGTGCTGCGTGACTCAAAGGCGGTGTTGCCAAACTCATAGGTGACGTGTGTTAACTTTGGGTCAGTATTAAGTCATAGATGATTTGGTCCCGGCGGCTTGTGAGCAGTTGAGCAGCCGGTCCCGCCGCGGCAGACATTTGTCTTCGCTCAGCTCTGCTGGAGCCACAGCTGAAACAGAAAAGATCACAGACACTGATTCATTGTCGAGTTTGTTGCTCTCTAATTTACAGAGAGGGAGAACTTGAATTTCCTGCTACAGAAAAGTGTGGAGACTGGTTGCTCTCAACATCTGCCTTTTGTTTCTTATTGTGGTATTTTCTAATCCAGGAACCAGGTCATATTTCTAATGATGACAATGCAAGGTATCACACTGCAAAAACACAAAATCTTACCAGGGATTTTTCTCTCGGTTTTAGTGCAAATATCTCACTACACTTGAAATAAGACAGAACTAACTTCCAAGCAGCTTTTCAGCAAGATTGATTTAGGTAAGTGATTCCTTAATATTGATTGAAAAGTACTAGTTCCTTTGGCAGATTATTTCACTTAAAACAACACATTTCCCCCCGTGATGTAAGTGAATTAATCAGCCAATGGAACTAGAACTTTCTCATCAATATAAAAGAATTACTAAATTAAAACAAGCTCCTATATCTTATTCCAAGTGTACTAAGATGTTTGCACTAGAAACTAGGCCAAAAATACTTGGTAAGATTTTGTGTTTTTTGCAGTGTATAGCCCTGCTGCAATGTCTCTTTTTATTCTGAATATATCGCTAAAAGATCCTTTCCTCTCATCCAATAAATTCCTTGCCAAATGTTGCTAAATTTGGCTAATAAATTTAGCAACATTCGGAGTCAAAACTTGTTCACTTAACCTGTCGTCTCAGGCTACTCGAACGTTTCATCAGATAAGTTGTAGACGGGGGAAATCTTTCATGTTGAAGCCTCTGTCAGTCGGTGTTTAAGGCCTGTTAGTTGTTCTGCTGATTGCTGTGAGCTTTCAACCGGTTGAACGGACAAACGAGACAAACTCCACGTTCGAACACTGGCTTAGGTTCGGCAGGGGGACGGGCAGAGACAGCTGGGCCTGTGAGGGGCTCTGGACCCAGCTGTCTGTGCGGCTGATCCGAACAGGCAGGCGCGTGCTGGAATCCCAGAGTCACAGCTGAAGCTGACATTGTTACTGCAAAGCAGTGGTCAGCGCACAGACACACAGCCAACACAAGGCCATGTGGGGGGAGGGGGGAGTGTCCTCAGGACAATCCAGCTGAACTCCAAGCATTTCAAAGGTCAGCATGTGGTTTGAACAATTTTGAAATGAGGAATTCAATTAGCAAAAACAAGACCAGGCAATGGTGGAAGTGCTATGAATGAAACTACCTATTTTATTGTTTTCTATACACACACGTACCATGACGGAACAGGTCGCAAATAGCATAACCATCAGACAATGAGGATGCAGCGAAAGCACGCAACAGTCACCGAATAACCAATAATCTGTTTTCCAGAGTGAAAGTAGAAGGGAAGCCTTAAAGGGCCGGTCATCTCTGCATGTCTGTAGCATGACCCAAAGGATTAGAAAGTCTGTGTGTGTGTGCGTGTGTGTGTGTGTGTGTGTGCGTGTGTGTGTGTGTGTGTGTGTGTGTTTTTGCATCGAGGTCTGCTGTGGTGAGCGCGCTGCGCAGGCTGGCATCGCGACAGGTGCCGAGTGTGTCGATGTCTGATGGTGAAAGGCCTCTTTGTTACAGGGAGGGCCGGGCGAGGCCTGCTGCCTTTATTTATCCCTGGCTCCGTGGCACACTTCTTCACATGTGTGAGGCTGACCACTCAATAACAGGCAGATAGAGCGAGGTGGGTTGAAAAAGTGTGGGAGTGTCAGATCCAGCTGATAAACTGTGACATTTAAGCCCTACTGATGCCGCCCACTGGTGGCATTTCTAGTTGGCCACCAGTGGGCAATCTAGAAATGCCCGTACCACTGCATGGTTCAAGTCATAAATTTGAATTGAATTATTAATCAGTTTAACATCGATTTTTCTACAGATGGGTTTGGTCGGCTGTAGTAAAGGCCTTTCTGGTAAACCGATCTGTTTGTAGTCGATTCCAGGATTATCCACACACTGCAAAGACACAAAAATCTCACCTAATAATTTTGGTCTAGTTTCTAGCGCAAATATCTGAGTAAACTTTAAATAAGATAAAACTAGTAATTTCTCAGAGCTTGTTGTAAGTCAACAATTCCTCAACATTGATGGAAAAGTTCTAGTTCCACTGGCAGATTATTTGATTTTATAGCAAGATATTTTCCATGTTGTAAGTGAAATAATCTGCCAATGGAACTGGAACGTTTCCGTCAATACTAAACAATTATTTACATAAAACAAGCTCCTATATCTCCCCGAAAAGTTACTCATAAGTTATTTTGTCTTATTTCAAGTTTACTAAGATGTTTGCACTGGAAAGTGGACCAAAGATACTTGATGAGATTTTGTGACTGCTGCGTCTGGTCGAAGCGAGTGGATTTCTTAGATGTGTGTTTCACTGTGTTTGTGTATCAAACTAACCAACAGCACATTGTTGCGATTTTAAACATTGTACGTCTCAAATAGTTCCCTGCAACATGTGAAAACGTCCCTTTGTAGACTCTACATCTTCTTGATCTGTCGAGTATTTAGAATTTGTCCTTCCATTTTCTCAACGTCCACACAGGAACACGGCCTGCACCCATTGTCTTATCGTCGGAGTCAAACTCTGCTGCGGGCAAGACCTTGCTCAAAGTTAGTTGCCACCGCATGCTTTCATTAACCACCTACACTCAATGGAACCAGCCATCGTGCAGGATGACATTTCGATTGCAAAAAACTAAAACGTTTTATTGCAGACACATCTTCACAGAAATGCTCGCTAAGATTCGGCTCCACTGATGTCAGTGTGAATCAGTAAGGCTAGCAGCGCATACACCCATGCAACACATCTGACCGCCGAGTGTTGGCTTGTGAACTCATCAGACTTTGTGGTTCTAGTTTAGAAATATGTCATCTTCCCCCCTCAAAAGCTTTGTCTCCCTCACAGCTTTCTCACCACAAGAGCCATCACAGCAAAAGAGGATGTCACTGTTGCTACACTTCCTGTAGCCTGGTCAGAGTTCAATTTCCTATGCGCAGGATGTGGCATGGGCATGTAGAATGATGGGGGAGCACAGTGGGCGAGGAAGGGATGCATTCTTACAACGCAGCGGCAGTTTGCCTTGGGCTTGGGACACGATGAGCAAAATGGGCTCCCACTTTGCACAGCCTGTCAGAGGAACTGTGCAGAAACGTGGTTTTCATTTATCTTTCTGTAGAAAGCACAAACAGGAAGTGAAAATTCGGAGAACGTTAGGTCATTTAAAACCAAAACTATTTCATTTACAACAACATCTTGTATATGGTCTCAACAGGGTCCCGATATGGGGTCTCTTGTGGTGTTTACTGTTGTAGATGATAGAAAGACCCCTGAGGGTTAAAAAAGGCACAAACCCTGTGTTGTGAGTGGTGCCGTCTTCAGATTCAGGGCAGAGCGTTGGTAGCAGTGAAAAGGTGTAGATGGCGTGAGGTGCTGCACTTTTCGGTCATGAAAGCTATGAAGTGGGACTTTTGTCATGCCAGGAAGCACATTGGGGTGCAGCAGACCACATGAGACATGTAGGCAGAGGACCTAAAAAGCTTTACTCAAGTTAGAGAAGCACTACGCCTACGTCATTTTTACTCAAGTAAAAGTAAAAAATTAGCCATCCAAGAAATTACTGAAGAAAGAGTAAAAAAAAGTATTTGGTAACAAGTACTGAGTAACTGGCCAAATTATAAATCATTTAATATTAAAGAATTACATCACCAGATGGACCAAAATATAAACTTAAGTGGAAATTTTGGTATTTTAAGGACCAAAATGACAATAATTCAAATAAGTAACAAATAACAAAATTAGGCAAAGGACATTTTTTCCAAATCAGTTTCATTCAATAAAAAACTTTAAAAAGCATAATAAAAATACTCCTGAAAGTTATTTTTTGTTTTTATTTATTTATTTATTTATTTATTTATTTATTTATTTATTTATTTATTTATTTATTTATTTCAAAAAAGTTACTCAAGTAAATGTAATTGAGTAAATGTATCTAATTACTACCCATCTCTGGTAATTCCCATAATCCTGTGGCTCGCCTGCAATTTCAGTCTACAGCTACTCACAAAGTACCACTTTGACGCTTCATATTTTAGGTGCAATACATTCAAACTCTGCCAGCCTGTATTTGTCCAGTCGGACATGTTATTCATGTCTTTTATCCACATGAATAACAAAAACTTTAGTGACCATAGATGCCAAACCTCAACAGGGTGGTGTTGTTACAGTGATAATGGGGGAAAAAACCCCAAAAACATTTGGATTAAATATAACCTATATTCGCGTGGCAATATTTAACAATTATATCCCAATTTAATATTTACTAAATATCCTGCACCCAGCAGAGTAAAAAACATTCCAGTCCTCCTGCACAGTGGAAGCTACTTTGTCTTTTAGCCTCAACAGACTTTCAATTGCCTATTTTTCTGTATTTTATAGAAGAATCTTCTGAAGAATGTAGATCATACTGACATATGCTCCAGTCCGTACCTAAAGATCTCCATAGTGACAAGAAACACCTTTCATTATCCTGTGATGACTAACACAAGTGAATTTTTATGTTCTGCAAGAGAAAGAACCATTTTGTTTTTGACAGTGGGTTGTATTTTTTTAACATACTGTCTGCTTTATCATCCTCATCTCCAAACTCTCTGTTCTGTGTTCCAGAGTAAATTTGCCAAGGCTCTGTACGACAACGTTGCGGAGTGTGCGGACGAACTTGCCTTCAGAAAGGGCGACATCGTCATGGTGATGGAGCAAAATGTGTCGGACACCAGCGGATGGTGGAAGTGTTCCCTGCACGGCCGACGTGGGCTGGCCCCCGCAAACCGACTGGAGCTCCTTCCACAGACCGCGACTGCGGCAGGGCCCCTGAGGCACGACGCGGAAAACCCCGCTATGAATAAAGCTAAAAGTCACGTCAAAGTCCAAAACATCTACCAGATCCCGAGCCCACCCCGACCCATCAGCACCATCACCTACGAACGCATGGACATGATCGGCAAAGCCCCGTCTTCGCCTTCAGTAGCTTCACGCGGCCAAATCCCGTCAGGATCGAGGCAGGAGACAAACGGACCGGGCCTGAAGAAGGTACAGACCTTTCATTTTTGTGCAGTTTAAGTAAGGAGTCAACCGTTGTACAAGGTATTTTGGAGTAAAATCAAACCTTGTCCTCCTCTGGGAGGGTAAAACCTGCATAATTGGAAATGTACACTGTTGGGGAGAAATGCAAAGCTGTGAAAACTCCTGCTGGCAAAAGAGCTTACATATGGGGGACCAAGGGGCTCGCTGTCAGGACAGGCATGCAGCAACATGGTCTTTATGGGCCTATAAAAGACAAACAGACATGGACTTCAGACACTTTTAACTGCAAACAGCAAACCCTACTGCCTGGGACCTCAGAAACACACACGAATTTGTACGGGTTCAGGTTGTTGGGAAGAAATACGCCCATGTGTTCATGATTTCCTCTTCTGCTTCAGGGTAGTGGTGTTCCCCTCGACAGTAGCCACCTAATATCCACTGAGCAGCATGGTTTCTATTACAAAGCTGCGTTAATTGGCCAAGTGTATGCATAATGGGCTTCTCAACAGGCTTCAGAGAAAAACACTGTCCCCATAAATGTGTTTAATGCAGAGGTCAGTGAGGTAGCTGCAGCTTTGATCATGGCACTCTTGCTCTGCACTAAAGATATGTCGTTATGTCTGCAGCCTCCATTCTCCAGCCTCGCTTCCAGCCCAAAAAGGGAACTCTACGATGTGCCGTCCCAAGCAAGACAAACTTCTCTTTTACTTGTAAGCACACTCATTGATCAAAATTGGTCTTTTTTTTTATTTTATTTTTTAAATATTGTCATCTGGGTGAGGTTCAGTCAGATAACATCATGGGCTTATGGTCTTTCCTTTCAGAAATCATCACCTCCAAGCCAAATCCCAAAGACAAACTTTCTTGCTTCAGTTTCAGAGCCGGAGAACACGTCGGACACGCCAGAGAGTTTAAGGAGCAACAGTCAAACAGACTGTTATGTAAGTTTCAAATGTCTTCAGAAATCATTAAAACAAGATTCTTTTTTAGCAAGATTCTGTTCCGTCGTTGAAATGCTATCTCACTATCAGTCACGTTCAAGAAGTTTCACTTATGAGTTCATCTCTTGTAGGTTCACAATTTCAAATTGTATGAGGTAGTTGTTCTTAATTCTGACCAGTTAATGGGAGCACCTTTGGTAATCAGATCAACATGCAACTTTTCCATTCTCATATGCCTGCATGTAAATAGACTATAGTTTGGACAATGTGTTCTGATTGGCAGAGAAATGCTCTGAATGGTAAATGGACTGAACTTATATAGCACTTTTCCAATAATTTTGACCACTAGTCACATTCACTCATGTTTATACACAGATATGTAGATCAGTAGGCAATGCCAGGGGCACATCGACATGGCAGGAGGAAGCTTGGAATCAAACCTACAACCTTCCAATCTCAAAACGACTACTCTACCCACAGAGCTACAGTCACCACTTAAATTGTTGTTGTTTTTTTTAAAGGTGTATGCAGTTCCACCACCTCTGGCTCAGGACCCAAGCTATGACTTCCCTGTTCCCTCAGGCACAGAATACCAACATAAAATTCCCAGTGGATTCAGCACTCTTCCTCATCCCCCCAAACGCGAGTGGATCTACGACGTACCGGCGGGTTCTGAGAAGCAAAGTTTTCCCCAAGGCACTTATGACACCTTGCCACCCAGAGCTACCTGCAGGCAGCTCTATGACACTATACCTGCTCCAAAAACAAATCCAAACTCCTCAATTTATGATACGCCGAAACCCAACATTGCTGACAAGCCATGTCCCCCTAAAACATTCCCCCGTACCCCACTCTCAAACAAACCTCCAATTCAGCAGCCGACAGAGGAGTCATCATATGATGCTCCACCCAAAGAAGACCCTCTCCCTCAAGTGGTGAGTGATCCTCTACGAGATCATAAATCCCTTGAGAGAAGGGGTGACCCAAACAATATTCTGGAACTGAAAAGGGTGCGTCTACAGCGGATGAGGAACTTTTTGGCTTGCACGACTTTTCAAGATCTCCCGGGAAGCAAGAAGGCAATGGTACCAGAAAATGAGCAATTCAGATCAGGTCTCTCTGCAGTACTTAATCAAAGAATCAGCACGGCCTCCAGCTCTTCCACCAGTTCTTGTGACTCTCTAGCCTTAAGCTCATCATCCCCTGAGCCTCTTCGAGAAGTGGCACTCAGCCAGGAAGAAGCTTGCCGAAAACTCCTTGAGCTTCAGGATTCTGTTTGTGGGGCTATGCCCCAGCTCATGGACTTTGTAAGCAGCAACTGGAGGTGTAAAAACCATTTGGAGAAACACCTGAAAGAAATCAAGGAAGCAACAGAGACAATCGTATCAACTGTGACATGCTTTCTCAACTTTGCCCTTGATATTAAGGGCAATGCTCGTCGTTTAACTGATACTAACCTGCAAACCAGGCTCTACAAACAGCTGTCCATAGTAGAAGATTCTGGTGTGATCCTACAACAAACGGCGAGCTCTCTGAACACGGCTGGCTGGCCCCTCGATACACTCTGTCAGGACGCAGGTCAGACCCAGAACCCTGACCAGCTTGATCGTTTCGTGATGGTGGCGCGCACTGTACCTGACGATGTCAAGCGCTTAGTGTCCATCATCTATGCGAACAGTAAGCTTCTTTTTAAAACTCCTCAAAAAGACCAAGAGCCTGTGAGCAACAGAAGTCCACCACAAACCAAGAATAGTCCTGACAAAACAGAAAAAAGACAAGAATCGCAAGAAGAGGACAATGACTACGTAGAGCTACAGGTGAAAAATTCTATGTTTTTTTCTTTTTGTCACTGTACATAATACAAAGCTGGTTTGGCTGTTGAACGTCATGAATTTTCAAGGAAAACTCAAAGTAACAATTGCTCGAGTTAATACTTTTTCCATTTTTCTTAGAGAAAAATTGAAGAAAGGAAGCCAGAAGAAATAATTCAAGAGCCAAAAGAAAACATCTCACCAGCCTCTAAACAGGTACGCGACGAAGCAGCCCTTTTTGTTTTATGCATTTCATCTTTCATCTTTTATCAGATGCCTGCCTACAACTTGTGTACACTTCAAGACAAGTTCAATGAACAGCACTGTGCCTTGGAAAAGTTTATACCTCACTGTTTTTTTCCCCATATTTTCTAAAATCACAACCACAAACTCTAATGCATTTTTTTGACATTCATTACACTTTTGAACCACGTTTGTGCTTGAAAATGGTATTTCTTAGGTACATCCTATGTCAAGCACAGAGGTTTGAATAAAAAAGCTTTGCACATGGAGCATCACATGGGTCAGTGGCAGAGCAGGCACATTGTACACAGATGTCCTCCTCAGCACAGATGTTCCCAGTTTGATTCCCAGGAGTTGATTCCAGCTCCACTCACAGCTCCTTAACTTGCCAGTGACGGCTCTAGAGGCAGATTTTGATTTGGGGAATTGGCGAGCCTGGGGCCGCACCCTCGCCTGCCACCTCACTCACATAGCATCTATGTGAGAGGGGTAAAGTGGGAAGGGCTTCCTATAGCTTTTCAGACCTGAAACCACCTCAGCCTAAGAGCCAACTAAACCTCCTGTCATTACTCTATGAGCTCCACTCAGACCTGGCTCCTGGTCTCACAAGGTTTGCTATTTCATGTGGTCTGCCATTCATTAAAGTGTTTGACTCTCTCTTTGTCCTTCCCTTCTTCCAAGTCGAATTGGCTGGAGGCAGATGCCCCGAACAACATAGGTTCCCAAACCTTACTCAAACTTTAACACTAAGCTTTCAATTGTTCTTAAAACTGCCCACCCATCATCTTTTCTTTGATTGCAGATGTTACTTATTGTGTTTATATAGCTTTTTTTCCAGGCTGCGCAGTTGGTAGCACTGGTGCCGTGCTGGCCCGGGGTCTTTGTGCATGGAGTTTGCATGTTCTCCCTGTGCATGCGTGGGTTTTCTCTGGGGACTCCGGCTTCCTCCCACAGTCCAAAACATGACTGTCAGGTTGATTGGTCTCTCTAAATTCTCCTAAGGTGTGTGTGTATGACTGCTTGTCTCTGTGTTGCCCTGCGATGGTGTACCATTGGCAATCGCCCCCCTCATAACCCAATAAGGGAAGAGTGCTGGATAATAGATGGATGGCTTTTTTCCTATTTTATAGCAGCTTATTAATTTTTCAGTCAAAAGGCCATACCTTTTGCCGGACCAAGGTTGGAAATAAGAAAAAAATGCTCTTATGTGAATGTTAAAGAAATATGAGAAAAATATATTTCTTTTCTTCTCAGGTTGAGGACATGCGTAACTCGTCTGACTCCAGCAGCAGCACAGAAGAACAGCAGCCAGCCTCCCTGTCGGAGCACTGCCGGCTTTACTTTGGAGCTCTTCAAAAGGCTATAGGAGGGTTTGTGGAAAGCCTTCAAAATAACCAGCCGCCGGAGAAGTTCATCTCACAAAGTAAGCTGGTCATCATGGTGGGCCAGAGACTGTTGGACACTCTTTGCAGGGAGGCCCAACGTCGAGGGTCCTGCAAAACCCTCCTGTGTAAGAGCAACCACCTGTGTGCTCTCCTCAAGCAGCTGGCTGTGGCCACCAAGAAGGCCGCTGTGCACTACCCAGAAAAGCAGGCCCTGATGGAAGTCCAAGACTTTGCTAAGGAACTAGCCCAGATAGCACAGCAATATCGGATATCCCTTGACCTCTGAGCGGAGGTGCCAAACTTGTTTGTAGAGCAAAAGCAAACATATTGTCCGTCAGCCTGTGTTTGTTTCCATTTCAGTGACTGCCTTGACAGTTTTTGATAAATGTTGGGTTTAATAACAAATGCAGGCGTTTCCAATATTAAACATGGACGAGTGAAGAAGTTATCTTTGTATTGAGCACGGATAACTTTGTTGCACATTTGGCATTCTGGAATGATTTTCAAATGCAATTTCAGTATAGGGTTAAAATTTGGTTTTACTATTCTAATTAATATTTTTGTTCTGTGAATGTGCTTTGTCGGTTTTTGTGTATTTTTTTTTATTTCTATTTGAAGAAAATGTCATCTCCAAGGTAAATGTTTGATACATCCTGCCTTCTGTAAATTTTCTGTACAAAACACCTTCGACATTCATAAAGTTTAATGTCAAAAACCGAAATACATTTAATTTTCACTGACGTTATGACTAAACACTGAAAACCTAATGTTAGTCAGCTTTAATGTTGGGGTCTTCAGGACTTTGTGAAGTCCAGAAGACCCCAAAACACTTCACACTACATTCAGTCATTCACACACACATTGCCCTGGCAGTCCGACAGAGGCCAGGCTGATATGCACCAGCGCCACCTGTTGGACCCTCTAAAGACCAGCAGCAGGCAAGCCAAGTGAAGTGTCTTGCCCAAAGACACAAAGTGACATCAGTTTTCTGTGGCATTTTTATGATGTTTTGACTCAGCATCCTGTCAGTCCATAAATGCTAACCTTTCCATAACAAGTCAAACTTATTCATCATTTTGTCCTTTTTACAGACATTTAACACGCCGATCGCCAAAATAGAAAACCCAGCATTGTGAACCTTAGACCTTCTGCTGTAGCTTCAGCTCAAAAACAACAGTAAAACCATTAGAATCGATTCTATTACTTGCACAGTGCCAGTCATCAACAAAATATCACTTCAAGACAAACGGATCCAGTTTCTACATCCAGCAACATATATACCGTGTAATCACACAGGCAGATTTGTGGATCAGTAAGGTTTGTGAATCTGAATCGCAGTGAGAACCTGTTAGCTGCTGTCTGAAAGCGGGCGGAGAAACAGAATCCGGTGATCTGTGATGAACTGGCAGCTCTAAGAAAAGAGGAACCGTCTGGCAGAATCTGGGCTAGAAGCTGATATTCTGTCAGAGCAGAGGACAGACATTACAAAGTTTAACAGTCAGCAGTGGAAATAATAATTTCCACTGCTGACTGTTTAATTTTGAATTCATTTACTAACAAAAAAAAAGGTCAAGTTTACGTGTTTTGTTGCTCTTTGGAATACAAGTAGACAATTAATTAATTAATTAATTAATTAATTAATAAATAAATAAATAAATAAGGTGTGCACATTACTAGGGTGCTGTGGTGGTGCAGAGGTTAAGTAAATTACACAGAGGGAGTCC
>NW_015115516.1:0-542 GCF_001443285.1 Poecilia latipinna
CTGACTCCAATCTGTCCTGAAGCTTTCTGGCAATCTCAGGACCAGCTGGAACAGCAGGTGCATCCAGAGGTCGTCCGAAAGACAGTTCAGCTGGTGTGCGCAACTCCCTCCCCAACATGAGGAGTGATGGAGTGCATGCTGTGGAGTCCTGTACAGCTGAGCGGCATGCCATTAGCACCAGTGGAAGGTGCTCGTCCCAGTCCCGCTGATGCTCCGCTGTGAGGATGGCCAGCTGCTGTCCTAAGGTGCGATGGAGTCTTTCCACCAGTCCATCACTCAGGGGATGTAATGGTGTGGTTCTTGTTTTCTGGATGCCCAAACGGCTGCACATGACAGAAAACACCCGTGACTCAAAATTTCTGCCCTGATCACTATGAATAATGTCTGGTACCCCCAACCTGATAATCAGTCCCCCCACCAAGGCATCTGCCAATGTCTCTGCCTCCTGATCAGGGATGGTGTAAGCCTCTGGCCATTTTGTAAAATAGTCAATAGCTGACAGAACATAACAGTTTCCCTTGTCCGAGCGTGGCAGTGGGCCC
>NW_015115516.1:706-2499 GCF_001443285.1 Poecilia latipinna
CGGGCGTGTGACTGACCTGTCGGCCCCTTCCGTGCTGTACAGGGGTCACAGCGGCAGAAAAAGTCCTTCACGTCCCTCCTGCACCGGCCCCAGTAAAACCCCTGCTGGAGGCGGCGGAGTGTTTTTGTGACGCCAAAATGTCTGGACCCAGTTGCTCCATGCATGGCTTGCAGGACTATGTCTTTCAGACCTTTGGGGACTACAATCTGCCATCACTCCTCACCTGTGACGGGGTCTTTCCATGCCCTTTGCAGCACCCCGTCTTCCAGACGCAAAGCCTCAAACTTGGACCACAGTCCTTTAGTTGCCAGCAAGAACCCAGCATCCTCCTCCCATGGCGGCTTCATTCGACTCTCCACCCAATTCAACACAGGCTGGATGTCAGGATCCTGTTCCTGTTGATGCCTCCAGCTGTCTGTGCCAACTGCCTGCAGTTCCCTGCAGATTACTGAGTCACCCTGGCATGATCCTGGCTGGCTGCGTTGCTGCTGTTCCTCCTCCAGCCTCTCTCTCTGGTCACAGTAACTGCATCCCCCTGCAGCACAAGGGCGACAGGAGAGAGTATCGGCATTAGCGTGCTTAGCTCCAGCCCGATGGACAACTGAGAAGTTGTAGGACTGCAACTCTTCCAGCCACCGGGCCACCTGACCCTCAGGTTCTTTAAAAGACACCAGCCATTGGAGAGCAGAGTGGTCTGTCCTTATAGTGAAAGGCAGGCCACACAGGTAGTACTTAAAATGGCGCAGAGAAAGTACTACTGCCAGCAGCTCCCGCCTTGTCACACAGTAGCGCTTCTCTGCTTTGTTAAAGGCCCTGCTGAAATACCCTACCACTCTCTCTCCCTCCTCTCCTAACTGGGAAAGGACCCCCCCTACCCCTACGTTACTTGCATCCGTGTCAAGGATGAAAGGGAGAGAGGGATCAGCAGGAGCAAGAACTGGGGCCTCAGTCAGAGTTTGACGCAGACAGTCAAATGCCCCCTGGCACTGTTCAGTCCACACGTAGTCTCGGTTCTTCTGGAGGAGTTGGAACAGAGGAGCCGCTATACTTGCAAAGCCCCGCACAAACCTCCGGTAATAAAAAGCCAGCCCCAGGAAACTTTTAAGATCTCTCTGAGTTGCGGGGATTGGCCACTCTGCCACCATCTTTACTTTGTCCTCCATTGTGCTGATTCCCTCTCTTCCAACACGGTGGCCCAGAAATGTAACTTCTTGTTGCATGAAATGACATTTATCTGGGTGGAGTCTCAGGCCTGCTGCTCTAATTCTCTCCAACACCCGACGGAGTGAGCCAAGAGCCACTGCAAAAGAGGTGCCATGGACCAGTATGTCATCCAGATACACCAGGCACTCTTGGCGAGGGATGTCAGCTAGCACCCGGTCCATCAGCCTGGAGAAGGTGGCAGGTGCATTGCACAGCCCAAATGAGAGCACTTTAAACTGCCAAAGTCCCCGTCCAGTGCAAAAAGCAGTCTTTGGTCTGGCACCTGTCAATAAGGGGACCTGGTAATAACCGCTCCGAAGGTCCAGAGATGAGAACCAGTTGGAGCCGGACACCAGGTCCAGTGACTCATCGACCCTAGGCAGTGGGTATGAGTCTTTCTCTGTTACCCCATTCAGCGGCCTGTAATCAGCACACAGGCGCCACTCTCCATTCTTTTTGGGCACCATGACAACAGCAGCCGCCCAGGGGCTGTCCGAAGGTTCGATAATGCCAGCTTGCAACATGCCCAACACTGCCTTGTCACATGCTTCCTGACGGGCCAGGGGAAGCCGGCGGGGCCGACATTTTAT
>NW_015115516.1:5538-12930 GCF_001443285.1 Poecilia latipinna
GTGTGTGTGTGTGTGTGTGTGTGTGTATGGGCTGATTGTCACTAAGAATGATTAGCATGTTTACAGAAAATCATATAGATTTCCTGGTTAAAAAATGACCTCATTTTATGTTAAATGCATGATAAAGATCTCTCGGGAGCTTTCTGCAGTGCTCACGGCTTTATAATGATTGGATTTTCCTAAGTAATGACATTACTAAAACCACGTCTTCTGAGTTGACAGTAATGTTTGATCTGCCTTCAATCTTTTGTACTTTAACAAAAAAATATAGGGTGGTTTAATAAAATATTATTTTCCGGCTTTAAACTGAGAGCAAATAAATTTAGCTTCGCCTAATCCAGGAAACTCTTCAAATAGTTGTATTGTAACATATTATAGAGACTCGTGAAAGTTCCTGAAAGCCCTCCTAAAATCAAAAACATAGTTTTTAGCTCCTCTCGAAGTAACGCCGCTCTCTGTCCACACACAAACAACAGGAGTCCCCCTGACCAATCAAATTTCTCTCCTCTTCACCGCGGAAATTACTGACCAATCAAATATCCGCCTGAGTCTGCTTTAGAAACGAGCAGCCACTCGTTTGTTTGTCTGGTTTTCATGAGTAACTGTCTCACCAATGAGCGTTCCTACTGTTTGCAACGAAGGGATGAGAGTCTGTCGAGGCCCAATCAGCGGGTCAGTGCTGCCTGCCGGTGCCGGGGACTGGTGGTGAGAATCCGCTGCAGCGCGTCAGGGGGACCGGACCGTGAACCCGGAGACGGTACACACCGAGGCGAAACGACACACAGGTGAGTCCGAGGACTTGCGCAAGGCCTGGCTTTGGGCAGAGATGTTTTAAAAACTCGACTATGGAGTTCGATTTGCAGTAGAACGGCTAATTAGTTGCTGTGTCGGTTTTCTGCCGGTGGATTTGCTGATATGCTATCAGACAATAGAGTGCATTGGCTTTGCTATTTATTGATGCAGGCTGACATTTTTGCGACCAGCTCCGCCGCCTCGAACTGTTCATTTACCTTTAAAGGTATCGAGTCATAGGAAAATTGGTATTGTTGTTTTGACGGCTGCGGTGTTTTGTGTTTGTTTTCTTTTATAATAGCATTGTCAACAGAGATTTTATGACGTTGTGATGGAAGCGTTTTTTTTGGAAAGCCTCCAGTTCTTTTCATTGTTTGATCCAGAGTCTCAAGGGGTTGACCGAAGACTGGAGAAAGAGCTGTACTCATCTAAAAAGCCTACTTAACACTGACGTTTAAATGCGCACAGTAACGAATCGAGATGTTTTACATGGTTCATCCAGCTGTACTGCAGAGAGAGGCGGTTTTAAACGCGTCAGGAGGAGGCCCCGAGTCCTGATGGCCCTCGGCAATTAGGAAGAAAAAAATCTAAATGCATCAGCCATTTACGTGGAGACTCAACTAGCTCCATATGCACCTAAATGGCTGCCTGGCGCCTGACGGCATAACCAGCATTTTACAGTAGGGACAAAGCATTGCTGTGACTGAGCGAACGTTTGCATCCTAATCGGCGGATTAAGAGCAGTAGGTGATTTCCGAATGAAATCCATTTTTGATGCTTTCTGTTATTATTCTGCTATTCATAGTGGCTTATTTAGTGTAGATATTGTGTTGTCCTGCTGCTGTGCTCCAGTGGATTTGCATGCATGTGTCTTTAGCAATTTGAATGTCACCAGAAAAATCAGAGTATGAGCCATTGTTGATATGCAGCTTATAAAATGTATATTTCTACAAAGGTTATCCGTTTGACCAAACTACAGACTTACTCTTATTCTGTAGATGTATTTTGCATGCTTACCATATTTTCATGAGAAATCTGATCTTGCTCAAAGCTGCTGAATGTAAAATACTACATCTCATCATTTTAAACGTGTACATTTTCATCTTTTCTGATCTTGCTGTTTTTTTTTTTGTTTTTTTTTAAGGTTTCTTGTCACTTCTTTAGGACAATATGCCACTAGTGCTTGTCATCAGAAGTAATCACAAACCCTAATTCTGTGCTGACCATGGTACGTACAGTCAGGTCCCTCTATGACCCCCCCCCCCACTTCCCGGAGTAATGGTGGGTCTGTATGAATGAACTGGTGGAAGAGCATGAATGAAGCGTCCTGAAAATCTTAATACATCAAACTCTGCTTTTTGAGGACATCCGAATAGAATGATTTGTGAAGTTGCTGAGTTAAAACAGTTTTGTGTTTAAAACAGTTTTTTAAAAATGCAAAAAAAATTGTAAAAACAATGCATGTCAATATGTTTCACCTCATCAAAATTGGACAATGATCTGATTTTGATGCTGACTGCCCTTATCTGCCATTTACTTGTTGCTTTTCAACCATGTCCAAAAGACAGATTACTATTAATTATGATCTGTTGACATAAGTTGGTTATAAGGATAAGTTTATTAATTCAGCCACGGCTTTTAACTACAATCTACATGCATTGCAGGTAGATTGTAGTTTTGAGTAGTAAAACATTTACTGATGACTGGTTCACACGGTAAGATTTTAAAATTAGTAGACTTATCCATTGTTTTGTGGACACCATAACAGTAAAAACTTAATCATATAATTAACCGGTGACGCTAAATGAAACGACAGAACAAAAACTATCTAAACACAGTGTAACAAAAGTTAATGATGAAAAAAAAAACAGAACTCACCTCCATATATTTGTGCAGCTTCTGCTCGTGCTGTCTCCACTCTTTTATCCAATGCCTTTTATTTTTGTTATGTTTTTTATTGCTATTGTTTGTACATTGTTGGCCATGTTTGTTTACTGTAAATTGATGTATGATGTGGTGGGGTGTTACAGAATTTTGTGTCTGGAATCAGAATGTTTGTGAGTGAAATCAGTTCATGTGTGGTGTGTTGCTCCTGCCATGTGGCTGGACACCACACAAGATACGATTGAATCTGTTGTACTTAAGATTTGATCAAACTCCTCCTAGGGATTTTGATCAATTGAGTTCAAACTTGGTCGGTTTGTTCATAAGGGATGACTATTCAGCCATCCCTTATGAACAAACTAACCAACTGACATCATCCAAAGTCACAAATCGGTGAATTTTCTTGCATGCTGAAGGCCAGGCCTCAAAGTTTCACATTTTGCCATGAAACACGAAATTATCTCCTACACAAAAACTTATAGTGACACCAAACCTTTGGTGATTGATCACCATAAGGTTCCCTACAATATTCAATGGGCAAATGATGACATCATTTCAGCCACGGCCAATGCAAACAGGAAGTGTAATGTCTCTGATCGGTCTCTGTCTGACCCCTTTGACCTACACAACATGAAAGAGTGTCCAGTAAACATGTTGATGTTGGTTTCAACAGTGGTCAAGAGTGTTGACCACAGCAATGGGATGGCGGTGCTGGAACTCACACAGTCGCCGCTAGGCTGCAGCGGCAGTGAGCTGCGAGGGCCACATAAGGCTGCTTGCAGCTTTGATGACGATTCATCCGTCAAATGAATTGGCTTTTTGAAGGCCTTAACTAGGGATGCATAATATGATTGACATGGTATCGGCAGATATTAGCTGTAAAATTTAATATACTATTCCATCAAAATAACTCACTGACATAAAAGGTGTAGTTTTTATATGACTGACAAGTTGCACTGTTTGAGTGTCATTGTCTTAGAAAGAGCATACGTCATGAATAAATTTGACATTAAACATTAAAGCTGAAAGTGTTGCATCATTTTCAGCCTCTATTTTAGCTTTTGCATTTGGCAGCAGGCTAAATTGACAAAGATGATGCAATATTTTAATTCCACACCAGAGAAAGCCATATAGTTTCAGTAAATATATATAGTAAAAAAATATCGGTATTGGTATCGGTTATCAGCCAAAGGAGTTTTAGTATATTGGCATATCGAATGTCGACCAATGTTCCAATATCTTGCATCCCTAGCCTTAACATATCTGAAAACTCACAAAACTTTGTGGACACAATCAGGCCTGCATGAAAATGATGTATTTTAATGTCATTGCAAAAATTACAACAAAATGGCTCAACAGCTCCACCAGGCAAATTTCAAAACACCCAGCGCATTGACCTCACTTTATCATAGAGGCATAGAATTTGACACACTACAGAAAAGTCTCTTGCACGCATGCACTACATCCAACAGGAAATCGGCCATTTTGGATTGAATTTTGGATTTTCACCCCATTTTCGCCGTTCACAGCCTCTGCATTTGATAGATTGAAATCTCTAGGAGGAGTTCTGTCAGTTTCAAACTTGGTCAGTTTGTTCATAAGGCATGGCTGAATAATGGTTATCAAAACGGTGATTGTCTTTGTCTCGTTACAGACCACCCCTCAGTACATTGACATGGTCAATTGGTGATATCACCTCAGCCTTTTTCTACTGGATGTCTTACTTTTACTCTTTGATTCATATAGGTGTAAACCTGTGCCAAGTGACATAAAAACACATGATGATGAACACTCTCAACACTGGCTGTTGGCTGAAATGTGTGGGTGTGGCAGAATGGGAATTTCAGTCTCTCGCCATTTGCAGAGATTGTAAATGGTGAAAGATCCTTGGAATTGGGTGTCTAGAACAAGATGACCACTTCACTGGGTTAATGTAGAATCTTAAAGTGCTCTAAAGCGTATATGCATCATCCAATTTGCACCAAACTGTTTATGAATGACCTTTGTTAACCTATATAGAGCTCAAGTGTTTTATATTGAAATTTGACTCCATGACGCCCCCTAGGTTTTTCTAACAGCCATTTCTCCCTGATGCATCATCCGATCTGCTCCAAATTTTTTATGCGTTATCATGGAACACAGCTTCAAACATTGTTGTGATACACTGACATGACCAAAGCCCGCCCTCTCAGAGAAAATACTAGAGATTAATGGACTACTCATCCTTCATCCTGAATGTGACATAAAATTGAAGCTGTATCCACTAACAGTTGATAACGACACATGAGACCCGTGTCCAAGTTCGAGGGCTGCATCCTTCGAAGGGTGGATTTATAGACGGCTTGCGTCACAGCGTGGCGACAAGGCCTGTCCTAATTAAAAGACTCCTTCAATTGTGGCCTCAAAATGCATCCTTCTTTTATCCAGATTTGAAGGATGGGTCTGGTGTATCCTTCACAGCCCACCATATCCCTTAATTCATTGTGGGTTCAAACTGAGTGTTCAGGCAAAGCGGCGGTGATGAGCGACAAATTATTTTGCTATATTACACTTATCTGCTCCATTCATCAATGCATCACCTATTTGCAATATTGTGCCGACATTTTCAGAGATCTCCTGCTGCATTAACAGCCAAGCTCTCCTCGCCAGCTATTAGCTGGCCGGGCGTTCCAGGTTCGATTTATTAGGAGAGAATGCCTGACTCAAGGCACACTGTTTTTAAAAACTCCTGCTAGCTTTCCCCAATGAGTGGAAGCTAAACACCGATGTTATTCAGTCAGGTAGTATCTAGTTGTAAAATGTTTGGTTTACTAAAGCATCTAATTTATTCCTGAGCAAATCAGTTTGACTGATTAAAGTTAAGCCTTCAAATGTAATAATTTGTTTCTATTCATTCATTGTAGGAATGTGCAATACATGTTTGATCCACCAAAAGTGTTCAGGGGATCACTTCCTAATGATCCAAAATAAAAATTCAAAAACATAAATCTGCAACCGACAGAATGTTCTGTTTGGTGTTTTTTAGGGGTGTAGTGATACAATAATCTCACGATACAATACAATATGATATTCTGACCATGATACGATATGTATCACGATATTTGGCAAACGATACAATTTGCTACGATTCAATGCACTTTTACGGCTTTCGCAAAGATTTTAGGACAGAGTGATTTTAGTGACATTTTGTGTTCCATAGACTTGGATTTAATTAACTGAAAACTGATTAAAAGCACCAACTATACAATACCTGACTCTAGTTGGACAGAGTCTAGCAGTCTACAGCTAGACAAAATAAATCAAAGATGCAGTGAGAAAATTAGTTTCTGTCATTTAATTCATGTGGATTTGACATGAAACTCAAAGTTTCAACAGTGATACAGGAGCTGAGTGAGGAGTTTATCGGCCTCTATAGACTCTCAATATGCAAATGATTGCACTCATGTTTTTCTTTTGGACATACTGTGGCTGCATTTTGGAGTAAAAAAGTCTTTTGGACTATAGGGAAAAGGCTTTTCTACTTTGGCTCCCGGAGTTAGCCGGGAGCCAAGAGGCAGAGCCACTGCCACTGCTGGGGTAGTGGCTCTGCCTCACCCCGTAGTGATCGACTCCGTGCAGCTGCGCAGCGCCGCCATTCCCCTGCTTGGATGAGTATCTGCCTCTCAGACTGCCAGGATCTAATCGTACTCTCAGTCTCTGATACTCTGTCAGTTGATAAAAAGAATGATCGATCCGCCATCGTCATCATGGAAATCCTCACTGCGCCGCGGATTCCGGCTGCGGGTTTCCCCTCTTCGTTTTCCAGCTCAAAACACAGCACCGCTGCTGCTGCGCACTCGCTTTGTATGTTATCAACCCATGTGCTGCGTGTTCATTCCTCAGGTAATCCTTTATATACAGAACAGAAACCACTAAGTTAACAACAAATTACGAAGTGGATGGCAGCAGTCGAACTTTGCATTAATTTCGCGATCTCACTGCTTTTGCCGCTGCCCCGTTCCGCTTCTCTTTCACGGTTACTTGCGCAACTTCGTTTCTCAGCAACAAAATACAGTCCATCGTTATTTATTGAAGATTTGAGATTTACAAAAACAAAAGAATCTAATATTGCGTTTCGTTTTTTACGTTTGGAAGCTCATTCCCCATCACATAACCGGAAAAGCTGGAAAAATATAGTTTACTAATTTTAACATCACTCCGGTTTTACTTGGCCTATTAACACAATTTAAAAATTGGTGTGTAGTTTATAATGTGCACTTTAAGCACAAGTTGAAAGTGAGACTGGGAGAGGCAGAGTCTTGCTGCTACGCCGTCACAAACCAGACATGTTAAAAAGATGCTATAAGCCTATGGACCCCTATAGTTTAACATATCGATACTCGTGGATGAAAGATCGATACCTTCCGAGGGTGGAAAATATTGATACATATTGTAGAATCGATATAATTATACAGCCCTAGTGTTTTTACATACTTTTTTGTGGTAAATGTTTTTGAGGTTTTGTAGTGTTAATTCCTGATGCATTTGAAGTAATCTTTGCTCTGCGTTCCGGGGCTGTTTATTGGTTGTCATGGCAACGAGTCTGACCTTAAGCTGACAGACTGGGAAAAAAATAATATAACCACCCGTTTTTCTACATTTTCCCCTGGGCAAATTGCATCATTTGTTTGTAGAACATGGCAATATTTAGAGCAGTCATCAAATAGAATGAAATAT
>NW_015115516.1:17372-19963 GCF_001443285.1 Poecilia latipinna
CGCCTTCACCCCAGCCAATCAGGACGCACCACCTCTACCTCGATCCAATCACCTGGCAAGAGCTCCTTCAAAAGACGAAGCGACCACAGATCCACACGCTTCAGTTGTGCTTCAACGTTATGGGTGCTTTTCCTCTACCTCTGTGACATCCAGCTGCCTCCTCTCCGTCAACGGTTCCGCTCCTTAGGCCTGGTCCAGCTTGCAAAGCTCCCTCTGATCGTCCTTTCCCCTTTTCTTGGCTGTTGTCCCTCGACCGCTTGCTGTTCCCCCGTGGACTTTCAGCTGTCCCCATCCTGGCTCCCTTTGGCCATTATCAGCAACGCTCCGGCCTCTCTTCAATCCGCCGTCCCTTTCTCCCCACCACTGTCCCTCTCGTCAGCCCTCCCCTGTTGATCTCGTCGGGGACTCCTCCGCCCCGCTCGTCTTTTCCAGTTTTCCAGCTCACTTCCAGGAGAACGCCGCCACCAGTCCGCCAGGGTCGCTCACTTCCGTATGTTTCAGCCGCAGCTGGCTCTCCAGCCTCATCAACCGGCAACCTCGCTTCACCCACAGGGGGCGTCGTCTAGCTTCATGGATTCTTCACCCCCCCCAACCCCGCCCGTTAAAGTCATCTTGAGCAAGGGCCGTCAGCCAGCTCACTGAACTATCCGCCCCATCAAGACTCCCTTCGGCCTTCACCAGCGACGCTCCGGCCCCTCCTCGATCCGCCGTCCTCCTTCCCGCCACTGACACTCACCGGCTCTCCCCAGCTCGTCTCGTCATGGACTCGTTCCTCCGCCTGGATCGTCTTTCCCAGCTCACCTCCAGGAGACCACCACGCTCACTTCCGAATGTCTCGGCTCGCAGCTGGCTCTCCAGCCTCATCAACCGGCATCTTCGCTGCGCCTGTGGGGGCACTGTCTAGGTAAAGATGTACTTTCTCCAGTCTCGTTCATAATTTGTTTTCATGACATTAGTTAGGGCACCAGTGCTTCCAGCTCCTGTTTATCTGGCCTCCCATCGCCGGTCTGTCTCATCTTCAGAGTCGTGATTAGCTCAACTTGTGCGTTCGCAGAGCCTTCTGTTCCTCTTTCCCTCGTTTTCTGTCAGCTCGAACTTGTTCGAGGAGGCACACTCATTAAGTAGGAACACGGAATTTCTAGGATCCGTCAGTCCAGCACACGTGTCAATGAGGGTCATAAAATGAGTCGCTTTCTTCCTTAACTGGATGGCGGCCTAAGCGCTTCGGTTCTACACGCAATCGCTGTTGGAGTCAGTTGCAATCATTTTAAGCACACCAGTACAGTGCGGTGCCAATTGGGGGAGGAGAAAAACAAATAAATGAATTGAATATCATAACGCATTAACTGATTTCCATAAACTTGGCGTACGGCGTAGACTGTTTTGTCACCCCCGTGTGTGTAACGTGATGCGTGATCATAAACGGCAGAAAGCAGTTTCTAGGCGAAGCAGCTAGTTCTCCTGCATGGCAGGGGGCGCTCATGATCCCAGACATTGCGATTCCACAAATACAGAGTAAGACAGTAACAACGAGCTAGCCATTGAGCTAGCCTCACAGTAAAGTCAGTACAGCGATACATCTTTGGTTTTTCCCTCTTACCACATCAATCACGTATTAATTGCAAACCATTAAGCCTAAAACTATATTTCTCTTGCGTGAGAAATATTTGACTGTTTTCTTTGATATATATATATATATATATATATATATATGTGTGTAGCGTTGTTTCCAGTTGCTATGGCAACGAGCCTGCTCGTAGATACAGAGAGTGCGAAAGTGGTTTCGAGTCGTATATTAACAGCCTTCCCCCTTCGCTACGAGCTCAGCAAAAAAAAAAAATAAAAAATAAAAAAAAGTTTGATTTAACAGAATGGTGACAGCGCTGCCATGTATGCCTCGTAAAAGAATAATTTCCGGCCCCAGTGTTGTCCGCATGTGCAAATTTTCCGGTGTAAACAATAACTAGCAGGGATTTATATTCGTAAATCCGATTATGAATGCCTCTCCAGCTATATACCTTGTTAGCACGTTACTCAAGTACACGCGCTTGAAACAAGCCTCCTATTCCTTCATAGGCTTATGATGACCCGTCCACTCCGCCAGGTGGCAGATTAAATATCCACGCATTGATAACCATAGCTACTTCGACTTTTGCAGCCCTCCGTTCGTGCCGCACGTCTCATCACCCTTATCACAAATAAAAACACCTCAGGATCTATAGAAACTTATCCACGCATTTATCTTCAACCGCATTGATAACTGCAGCAGCGTCTTAATTAAATCCAAGGATAGCAGCTTTTCACTCCAGTCCCAAAGATTTCTCATCGGCTATTTCAGCTTAGAGAACAGACCTTATACTCCCTTCGCCCAGAGACCTTTGATCGGTCTGGCTCCTTTAAAAGATCTGATCCATCAACCTTCTGCTCCACCCTGGTCCTCCGGGTCCGACCCGCTCTGCCTCCCCAGAACGAAACAAAGCAGCATTTAGCCTTGTGCACGTCAAACCTGGGAAAATTTTTGAAAATATAACAGCCGAATCAGACATATTTTAAATCTCGTTTAAAAGTCACCATCTATAGCTGCTTTGTTG
>NW_015115516.1:23176-26165 GCF_001443285.1 Poecilia latipinna
CACGCATTTATCTTCAACCGCATTGATAACTGCAGCAGCGTCTTAATTAAATCCAAGGATAGCAGCTTTTCACTCCAGTCCCAAAGATTTCTCATCGGCTATTTCAGCTTAGAGAACAGACCTTATACTCCCTTCGCCCAGAGACCTTTGATCGGTCTGGCTCCTTTAAAAGATCTGATCCATCAACCTTCTGCTCCACCCTGGTCCTCCGGGTCCGACCCGCTCTGCCTCCCCAGAACGAAACAAAGCAGCATTTAGCCTTGTGCACGTCAAACCTGGGAAAATTTTTGAAAATATAACAGCCGAATCAGACATATTTTAAATCTCGTTTAAAAGTCACCATCTATAGCTGCTTTGTTGTATAATTGTTGATGTTTTTAGCACTTGATAAAATCAGACAATAAAAGGCAACTATGTGATAATTCTTCACAAAAAATATTACTGAATTGTGAAACTGTTTTCATCTGTAGGCAAGCATTGAGCAAATACAGGCTGATTTCATAAATTAGAATATGACTGAAAAGTTAATTTGTCAGTAATTCCATCACCAAGTGAAAGACATTATATAGATTAATTAGATTACAGTACTTCCGTTTTAACATTTATATTTCGTAGTATGTTTAATACCTGCTAAAAGGTTATTTTCGAAAGGTACTATTAATAAGACAACCCTGATCAGGACGTATATCCCCCACCTCCTCCTCGTTCCCACCAACTTGCAACACAAAGTTACACCCTTGCCTTCGAGGGATGCAGACCCTGAATTCAGACACAGCTGAGATGTATCAAACCCTACAGGAAGTCCTCACCAATCCTTTGCCACAAAAGAGTAAGTGACAAACTCCCTTCTGAAAGGTTGAGTTTCCGCCAAACTTTTAAGACATGCTACTGGATTCTTATTGCAGTGGATTGAAGGCTATTTGGAATATTTGCCAAATGCGCTCCCTAGTGGACAGGTAAGAGAATGGCGTGAGAGTTCCAACAATGGTAACAAAGACACAAACCTAGAAATTGGTTGTCTAGAACAAGATAACCACTTCACTGGGTTAATGTTGAACATTGGTATTTTGGGGAGCTGATGTGAGAGACATCACATTTATTAGTCACATATGAATATGCTGTTACCATTTGTGTATTATTGTTCACAGATACCCCACACAATTTGTTTTATTAAAATAAGTTCGTTTTTCATTTTAGTTTGTTTTTCATGTTCATCTCCTTCCTCAATCCACATTAATGATATTTCCAAGGTGTCATTGAGTGCTGCTGTTTATACACGTTGCTTGGACGTTCCTTTTTGCGTGGAAGTGCACTTCTTTGTTTTGCGGAGGAGCGATAGGCACTGAGTGTAGACAAGCTGAGTTTTTTTGTGTGTTAAATGGGAAAATAAATAAAACCTTTTTCCGCAGACAATTCCACATGTCATCTGTGCCGGATCTCAGTAATGCTTATAATTTATTCTTTTTATTTTTTAAATGGTCCCATGTAGTATACATGGGACCATTTATGCTGTCTAATATCCCGCAGATTTGCTTTGATCACTTCATTAGCCGTAAGAACATTTTCAAGTGTTTCTAAAAATAACCAAACTGTGATGCTGTGAATCAATGGTGTATTTAACAGATTGCTGCAAAACTGTGCTTATTTTGTAGGCAAACCTGCAGATTTGTCTATTTTCATAAGATGTGATGACTTGATTTTTGTTGTGTGTCAGTGGCAGGGCATGAAGCACTTAGGCTTTTTTGAATACTTTTACCTTTGCCATATGCACCAGGACTACAGCTACTGCTGGCAGAACATTAAGGGCAGATACGAATGTGGCAGAACAAGTTCAACAGAGACCAAGCAGAATGTAGCTTTGGTGATCACTGAGTAAAAAACTTGCAGAGGAGCACGTTTAGGCAATCAGGTTTTCCTCCAGAGAACTTGCTAAGCCCGGAGGTCTGAGCGCTGAGGCGTGCAACAGCAGTGCAACAGTGGTCAACCGCCGTCCAATGTGCTTTTCTATTAAAAGATGTTAAGTTGACAAGAAATGTAAAATATTACTGGGTAACTATATGTCAGTGGAAGACATTGCAGACAATACTTAAACCCGCAACTATAGAATCTTAAAAACGACAAATAAAAAAATACAATTAAAATAAACAATTATTTGCACTTCTGCTAAATCCAAATTAAGTTATCAGTTAGTGGATCTAAAAACAATGCAGTTAAATTGCAACAGACTGGTGACCTGTCCAGGGTGTACCCCGCGTCTCGCCCGACACGTTTGCTGGAGAAAGGCACCGGCATCTCTCCCGACCCCACTAGGGACAATGGATGGATGGATAAGTAGAAATGCATATTTAATCCTTCTTAAATTTTTAGCCTAATATTTACACAAATTATTTTATTTCCTTAAGCTACAAATTCAGTCTATCTGGTTTCACAACTCGTCTCCCAAACCTGGTTCTAGAAGTAGGTGAGAGTTCAGGAAGACTCTGCTGTGTAGGTTCTTCGGGACTCTGTTGAACTTGTTCTGCAGCAACATCACCTTCCGGTACTTCTGGCTCTGTTGAAGGCTCTATGGCAACCAAATGACGACGATTTCGCCTAATCGATCCATGGGGTCCTTCCACAATGTATGAGCGTGGAGTAGAATGACTGGTAATCACTGCGCCACTTGTGCCTTGGTCTTTAATCCACACACCTTGTCCTGGAGTAAGTTTGCTGAGAACTGTTGCTCTGTGGCGTGAATTATATCTCTCTGCATCTTTTATCCTTCTTTCCATTTCTTTTTGAGCTACGATCTTACTGTTTGGGAAGAAATGGCTTCAACAAAGAGCGAAGTGTTGGCACCGTCGTGCAAAGTCTTCTTCCCATAAGGAGCTCTGCTGGACTGTATCCATTCCAGCGGTGTTGCTCTGTAGGTGAGTAAAGCGAGATATGGATCAGCTGCTTTCTTCAACAAGTTCTTTATTGTTTTAACAGCACGTTCAGCTTCCTTGTT
>NW_015115516.1:28598-36040 GCF_001443285.1 Poecilia latipinna
TGGACTGTATCCATTCCAGCGGTGTTGCTCTGTAGGTGAGTAAAGCGAGATATGGATCAGCTGCTTTCTTCAACAAGTTCTTTATTGTTTTAACAGCACGTTCAGCTTCCTTGTTACTTTGTGGATATTTTGGGCTACTTCTAGCCCAAAATAATATGGCGAAATCAACGTAACTTTGCAAACGTAGCAAAAGCAGCACAGGAAAACTGAGGAACATTGTCTGTGATCATTACTTCTGGAATGCCGTGATGTGCAAACACAGATTTCGGCTTCTTGAGGAATCACATCTACTGATCTTGTGGGACTTAGTTGAGCAATTTCCACAAATCTTGATGCATACTCCACAACCAGAGTATAATTCTTGCCTTGCAAAGAAAATGGATCAGCCCCAAGTTTTTGCCATGGTCTGTTTGGATACTGTGATGGCATCAGTGGCTCAGTGTGATTTTCTTTGTCTCTGTTGCAGGTCTGGCATTTTAGAACCAGTTCTTTTAGCTGCTGGCTCAGTCCAGGCCAACACACTGACTACTGTGCTCGTTCTCAACATTTCACCACTTCCTGATGTCCTTCCTGTAGTCTCATGAGCACATCGTTTCTCATAGTTGAAGGAATAGCAAGTCTTTCTCCCTTTAACAAAAGTCCATCATTCACTGTAAGAAATGCCTTTTCAGCCCAATACAGTTTGAGTTCTGGTTCACTGTTGAAGTGTGCATCACATGTGCACTTATGCGGTCCCTTTTCAGCTCCTCTTTCAGCTCTTCAAGGTAACCCGTGCTTGCAGGTAAGTTTTGTATCACACTATCCACATAAATATTTGAGTCTCCCACCAACTTCTTTTCGTTTTGTCATGGGCGTACGTGATAGTGCATCAGCTGTCCACAGATGCTTCCCTGGCACATATGAGATGAAATAGGAATATCTCATGAGGCGCATTCTAAAGCGCTGAGTACGTGGTGGAAGAGCATCTAACATCTGGCAACTCAACAGACTCAGTAGTAGTGTATGATCAGTCTCTATTTGGAAACATTTGCCAATGAGATAATTACTGAACCTTTCACAAGCCCAGGTAAGACTCAAAGCTTCTTTTTGCACTTGTGCGTATCTCTGCTCAGTCTGTTAGAGATCATGACACATATGCAACAGGTCTCCATTCCTGACCCTATTTTTGAAGCAGCACACTTCCCAGACCATAAGCTGAAACATCTGCTGAAACTTTGCATTCCCAGTTAATATCGTACATGGCTAACACCGGCGGAGATGAAAGCATCTCTTTCAGTTCTTGAAATGCTCTGGCCTGATCAACTCCCCATATCCAACAGTTTTTCTTTGACAAGAGATTCCTCAAAGGCTTGTCTCGATCTAACTGTGGAATAAACTTCCCCAGCTAGTTAACCATACCAAGGAAGCTTTTTAGTTCACTCGCATTTCTTAGTTCTTTCATCTTTCTCATAGCTTTTGTTTTATTTGGATCAGGACTAACTTCATTAACTGAGATAATGTGGCCCAAAAATGTTACACTCTGCTTTGAAAGATCACATTTATCAACGTTCAGTGTAATACCGGCTTCTTGAATCTTTCCAATAATGGTATGATCCTCCTGTGTTCTCCCCCACACCAACACATCGTCCATGTAGCAAACTACACCATCTAGTCTCTCTGTAACCTCTGTCACCATTCTGTTCTGGAAATGCTCAGGTGTAGAAGCTATCCAAAGGGTAGCCGTTAAAAATAATAATGACTAAAAGGTGTAATAAAAGTTGCATATTTTGCTGCATCTTCAGCATCTAAAGCAGGGGTCACCAACGCGGTCCCCATGGGCATCCGGTCGCCTGAGGGGACCTTGTCAGTCACCTGCGGCGCAAGTTCTGAAAATGGCCATTGTCATTAGTGAGCACTGCCAAAAAAAAATATTTTTACATTGAAGTAATAACATTTGTTTATATTAAAATAATTAAAATAAAAAAGTAAATTATAAACATGTTTAAAATAAATTGCTTTGTGTATAAAACTTTTTTTTAGGGTTAAAGTTCAGAATTATGCACAGTCTCCTGCAGGATATTATTGGAGGGTAGCAGCGCCTGCAGCTGTACTGCTGCACCCACTCTGCCTACCTTAAGATTTTCCTTAAAAAAAAAAAAATAAAGAATAACTTCTGGAATTTTTATTATCTAATCCTCTTTACTACTAACAAAATTGTGGAGAAAAAAAAGATCTTTTGTGTCAAAACATTTTGTACGTACCGCGCATATGTCTGTGGGGGTGGGCACGCCGAAGCCTAAATCTTATTGGTCAGTTAGCTTTTGTTTATTTGGCAGTTTGGCGCTTTTTTTGCAAGCTAAAAATGAATGAGCGGAGTTTGATCCTCCCGTAGTTCTAAGACCAGTTGTTTGGATCTCGGCTGAGCTTTTACTGTGTGCGGGGTTCTGACGGATCACCAGTTGGCAGACATCTGCCGCTCTTACTGAGTGTCGCGCTAAGACTGCGGGTTAAACAATTAATTTTTATCTTACAGAAATTCTGCTCTTTGTCTCAAACTGCACATTCACTCACCTACCCAAAAATAGGTGTCCTATTATAAATATTGTTCTACTCTCTTATCAGTACCATTTACCTTAACTTAAACTCCCCATACCTCAGGCAACAACAGAACAGGAATTGATTAGTGGTATGGCTTAAAATAGATGACTGGTTGTCATAACGACATTCACAATGATCTGTTATCTAATGTAATAAAGCTGCGACTCACTTTACTCATTTTGTGGAAAGTGTGTATTGCCTTATAAAGTGGCAATTTAAAGACAAGTAAATGTATGTTAGTCTATACTTAACTCATGTTTTATCTTGGCTGACAACAAAACCTGTTGGTTGACTCAAGTTATGATCAGTCAAAAGAGGGACTTTGAAATGTCTTACAAAAATCAAAACATTTTCCAGTCTTCTTTCTTTGCACAGATTTGTGCAAATAAAATTCTCCTTAAAGAGGGGATGACGAGAGAAAATTTTGTTGTTTTAATCTTCGGGCATGTTATGTTATTCTCTCATCAAAAACATTCATGTAGCTTTGATTTGTTCATGCATGTTTGAGAAATAATGTAATAAAATGTTTATAACTTTATGTAAAGCTCAAAGTGCTACAGAATTACAATAAAAACCAATGTAAAAACAAAAACTTATTAAATATTAATCATAAGATCTTAGGAACAAGAATGTTTTCTATTTTTTTTTACTTTTTATTTTCAATAACTTTCTTATACAAACATATACACATGTCAACGTTTGTTACATCTCACATTTCGCATCTTATTATTTTTATCGATGGAGGAAAAAAGCAAATATATTTGCCTCAGATAAACATTAGCCCCATTAAGAGAAGCCAATATTTATTAACAACATCCATGAATATATAAATCCACGATAATTACAGTGAAAGGGACAACAGTAAGCAAAATCAAAATGAAGATTAAAGTAATAAAAGTACATAATAATAATAATACAAAATAAACTCAAAAGGTATGTACGTAAGTAAATAAAGGTGTCAAGGTTACAATATGAATCTAGTTATAGGTTTCCACTTAGATTCAAACGTCTCCATTTTAAGTTGTAGTTTTGATGTTTTATTCTCCACAATGTAGATCTTTTTAATTCTGTCTCTCTACTGTGTAATACTGGAATGTTGTGGTCTTAACCAAGCATATGTAATACACTTCTTCACAATCAGAAGCAAGACTCTAATCAAGTATTTATTGTCTGTGTCGATCATATCCAAGGAAATTATCCCTAAAATATACAGATGGGTCCAAATCTAAATAAATGCCTAAAATACTTTTTATATCTGCACATTTTTCCAAAACTCGGCCACCTTCGGACAATTCCAAAATATGAGTGAAGTCCCCTGCCTTTCCACAATTTTTCCAACAAAGCCGATATGTCTTTAGATGTGGTAATTGGAGAATTAAAATAACGCATCTTAACTTTCCAGTCGAACTCCCTCCATGACGGGCTGTTAATTTGTGTCCAGAGCTAAATGTTTCTTCCAATCCTTATCTGCCATTATTATATTAGCTTCCAGTTCCTACTTCTCCTTAATCTCCTTATTGTTAACATTGGATTAATTTTGTAGGCTTTTGTTTTGAGATCAGGCCTTTTTTTGGTTCACCTTTGCTACTGATAATAGAATTTCTTCAGTCTTGGTCATATTTGTTGAAATTTTCTGCCATTCATTATGATTCTGGAGATAATGTCTAACTTGCAGATGTCTATAAAAATCAGTTTTTTGTAGATTAAATTCCTGTTGAATTTGTTAAAAGATTTCATTGTTGACCCTTTAAAAAGCTGTACTATAAATACCAGCCCTCTGCTTGTTCATCTCTCAAACTCTGCATCCATAGTAGCTGGGCTAAAATCTGGATTTTTAGCTATTTTTGATATAGAGTTAGGTAAATTTTCTTTTTTAATCTTGACCAAATATTGTTCCTAAATCCAGTTATTTTGAATCCTGAGATTTTTTTAACCATATTTGTTGTAAAGGGTAGTGTATCTAGAGACAGAGTTGGATAGGCTCAGTTGAGCAGCCCAGTAATAATTCCTTAATTCAGGTAAACCTAGCCCTCCATTATTCTTTGAGGACTGAAGTATTTTGAGTTTAATTCTTGTCTTTTTATTTTGCCATACAAACTTTGATATTCTGTTATCCAGTTATTTTAAAAAGGAGTTGGGAATGGAAACTGGGAGTGATTGGAATACAAACAATAATCTTGGCAAGACATTCATTCTAATTAATTCTACCCTTCCATTTAGGGTCAGTCTCTCCCATCTTTCTAGGTCTTTTATAATTTCTTTAATCAGCTTTTCATAGTTTGCTTTGAATAACTGAAATTTGAGGTGTGATGCCCAAGTACCTGAACCCTTTATTGGTCCATTTGAACTTTACTTTTTCTTTTAGGCATTCACCTGATAACATTATTGCTACCGATTTACTTTCGTTAGTCGTATATTCAGAAATATTTCTGTACTCTTTAAGGCTTTCTAGTAGAGCTGGTACTGACCGGAGTGGTTCTGTTAATACTACTAATAAATCATCTGCAAACAATTATATTTTATGTTCCACCCCTCCCTCATCTCTTATTCCCTGAATTTGTTTATTTTGTCTTATTGGTTCTGCCACCGGTTTAATATAATAGTAATGGACTCAGACAATCCCCCTGTCTAACTCCTTTCATGAGATCAAGAGAGTAGTTAGTTAGTTTGTTAGTTAGTTAGTTGGGTATTGCTCGAATTAATGAGCAATACCCATTAATTCAAATCAGGATTCTGGATTTTTATAAATTATTTTCACCTATTAAACAAATTGCTGTGAAAACCCAAAGGCTAGTAATGTTTGATATAAAAAAAACATTTTATAAGCCCTGTTAAAAGCCTTTTGGGCATCTAAACTAATCAAGAGGGAAGGTTGTGATTTAAGTTTGTATGTGACATTACATTTAGTGTTCTTCTAATGTTGTTTGCTCTCTGCCTGCCAGGAATAAAGCCTGTTTGGTCTGGTTTAATAAATTTAGCTATATATTTTTTTGCATTTTTTTCTGCCAATATACTTGTTAGTATGCTTAAGTCATTGCATAGCAAGTGAGTCTTTACCATCTTTATGTGTTACAGATATAATGGCTTGAGACCATGTTTTAGGGGGGGGCCCCCACCGTTGGTGCATAGTTAAATACCTTACATAATACTGGCATTGGTTCTTCTCTAAATGTTTTGTAAAACTCCTGTGGCAGTCCGTCTGTCCCTGAGGATTTGTTGTTTTTGAGGTTTTTAATAACATTCAGAATTTCCTGTGAAGTTATAGGTCGGGTCATTTCCAGCGACTCTTCTTCTGACAAAGTTGGGAAATTAATTCTTTTGAGAAAAGAAGATGTTTCGTCTTCATGAGTATTTCTGTCCAAATAATCATATAGTTTTTTATAATGGTCTGCAAACGCTTCAGCTATTTCTTTGGGTGGTGTTTTAGTCGCCATATTTGAGGGATATTTTATTTTGGAGACGTGCCTATTTGCTTGGACTTTCCTAAGTTGAAATGCCAATAGACGACTTGCCCTGTTGCCCATTTCATAATATCTTTGACTTGTAATGCGTAGAGGACCTTCTGCTTTGACAGTATTTCCTCTAATTTATCTCGTGCCTTTTTAAGCTCACCCATTATGTCTTTATCCCCTATATTGTGTTCCCTTTCCAATTCTTTGATCTTATTTTCCAAATCCTTTTGTTCTTCTAGCCTTTTTGAGTCTGGATGATATTTCTATTATTTTCCCTCTTATCACCACTTATCGTCCTTTGTACAAACTGGATTCCAAAACAGTTGGGACACTAAACAAATTGTGAATAGAAACTGAATGCAATGATGTGGAGATGGCAAATGTCAATATTTTATTCGTAATAGAAGATAGATGGCAGATCAAAAGTTTAATCTGCGTAAATGTAACATTTTAAAGGAAAAATATGTTGATTAAAAATTTCACCGTGTCTACAAATCCCAAAAAAGTTGGGACAAGTAGCAATCAGTGGCTGGAAAAAGGAAAATGAACATATAACAAACAGCTGGAAGACCAATTAATACTAATTAGGTCAATTGACAACATGATCGGGTATAAAATGAGCTTCTTAGAGAGTCAGTGTCTCTGAAGCTGAGATGGTAAGAGGATCACCAATTCCACCATTGTTGCACAGAAAGATAGTGCAGCAATACCAAAATGGTGTTACCCAGCATAAAATAGCAAAGACTTTTAAGTTATCATCATCAACTGTGCATAACATCATCAAAAGATTCAGAGAATTTGGCACAATCGCTGTGCGTAAGGGTCAAGGCCATAAAACTCTACTGGATGCTCGTGATCTCCGGGCCCTTAAATGTCACTGCACCTCAAACAGGAATGCCACTGTCAAGGAAATAACAGCCTGGGCTCAGGAATACTTCCAGAAAGCATCGTCAGTGAACACAATCCACCGTGCCATCCGCCACTGCCAGCTGAAACTCTACAGTGCAAAGAGGAAGCCATTTCTAAGCAGCTCCACAAGCTCAGTCGTTTGCACTGGGCCAGGAGTCATTTAAAATGGAGTGAGGCAAAATGGACGACTGTTCTGTGGTCAGATGAGTCACGATTTGAAGTTCTTTATGGAACACTGGGACGCCATGTCATCCGGACCAGAGAGGACAAGGATAACCCAAGTTGTTATCAACGCTCCGTTCAGAAGCTGCATCACTGATGGTATGGGGTTGCATGAGTGCTTGTGGCCTGGGCAGCTTGCATGTCTGGAAAGGCACCATTAATGCAGAGAACTATGTTCAGGTTCTAGAACAACATATGCTCCCATCTAGACGTCATCTCTTTCAGGGAAGACCCTGCATTTTTCAACAACATAATGCCAGACCACATTCTGCAGCAATCACA
>NW_015115516.1:39136-47958 GCF_001443285.1 Poecilia latipinna
TGCGCAGAATGATAGTGCAGCAATACCAGAATGGTGTTATCCCGCGTAAAATAGCAAAGACTTTTAAGTTATCATCATCAACTGTGCATAACATCATCAAAAGATTCAGAGAATTTGGCACAATCGCTGTGCGTAAGGGTCAAGGCCGTAAAACTCTACTGGATGCTCGTGATCTCCGGGCCCTTAAACGTCACTGCGCCTCAAACAGGAATGCCACTGTCAAGGAAATGACA
This sequence comes from Poecilia latipinna, assembly GCF_001443285.1. Lineage (NCBI taxonomy): Eukaryota > Metazoa > Chordata > Actinopteri > Cyprinodontiformes > Poeciliidae > Poecilia > Poecilia latipinna. Next base: position 39,370 of record NW_015115516.1, read on the forward strand.
GCATGGGCTCAGGAATACTTCCAGAAAGCATCGTCGGTGAACACAATCCACCGTGCCATCCGCCGCTGTAACTCTACAGTGCAAAGAGGAAGCCATTTCTAAGCTCCACAAGCTCAGCCATTTGCACTGGGCCAGGAGTCATTTAAAATGGTGTGAGGCAAAATGGACTGTTCTGTGGTCAGATGAGTCACGATTTGAAGTTCTTTATGGAACACTGGGACGCCATGTCATCCGGACCAGAGAGGACAAGGATAACCCAAGTTGTTATCAACGCTCTGTTCAGAAGCTGCATCACTGATGGTATGGGGTTGCATGAGTGCTTGTGGCCTGGGCAGCTTGCATGTCTGGAAAGGCACCATTAATGCAGAGAACTATGTTCAGGTTCTAGAACAACATATGCTCCCATCTAGACGTCATCTCTTTCAGGGAAGACCCTGCATTTTTCAACAAGATAATGCCAGACCACATTCTGCAGCAATCACAACATCATGGCTACGTAGGAGAAGGATCCGGGTACTGAAATGTCCAGCCTGCAGTCCAGATCTTTCACCTATAGAGAACATTTGGCGCATCATAAAGAGGAAGGTGCGACAAAGAAGGCCCAAGACGATTGAACAGTTAGAGGCCTGTATTAGACATGAATGGGAGAGCATTCCTATTTCTAAACTTGAGAAACTGGTCTCCTCTGTCCCCAGACGTCTGTTGTAAGAAGAAGGGGAGATGCCACACAAAATGGCCTTGTCCCAACTTTTTTGGAATCCGGTTTATATGTTGCTGGTGAAACTTCACCATTATCATTTCAAAATATTCCTTAAGTGACTCTTTGATTTCTTTGACAATATTTTCATTAGATATGATTGATACATTCATTCTCCATTATCTGAAACAAGGTTCATTACCCATGTTTAAAGTTAAAATATTTTCTGTTACAGTTTGGTTCCTTGTGCATATGTTGCTGAGATATATACAAATCTATTTGAGAATAACTTTTATGTGGATTTATGTGTAGTCTATATTCTTGAGGTTGATATTTCTCCAAGCATCAATAAGACCATGCTCTTTAATAATATTATTTAACATTCTAGATTTTGGTGTCTGTAGTCCATAGTCAGAAGGGTACCTGTCTAATATATTATTGTTGAACCGTATTGAAGTCTCCCCCATCAGTATCATGCCTTTTGTATCATTAGTTATTATTATGACTATTTGATTCAAGAATGTTTCCTCCTCATTTGGGAAATATACATACTGAAATTGTCATATCTCCTATGCATGTCCTACAATCATTACATACCTTCCTTATCCTTAACCTCTTTTTCAACTTCAAACAATATCCCTTTTTTGATCAAAATTGCTACCCCTCTCCTTCTCCAAATGAAGCATAAAATGCCTGACTTACACACTCCCTTTACAGTTTTCTGTGTTCATTCTCCATTAGGTGTGTCTCCTGTAATAAAAGCTATTGAGCACTGTACATTTTTTAGTTGAGTCAAAATCTTCTTTCGTTTAATAGGATGTTCAGACTGTGAACTTTGGATACAATATGAAGACTCCATGGTCCACAGTGCCATCAGGTGGTTTGGAAGCTCATTCCACAAGGAGCAACCTGTCTCCCATTGAATATGGAGACGAAAAGCCTTTCAGGGTGCCTATGCTTGCTCATACAAAGTGTCACCGATTTCCACAAAGCTCCTCCTTGGAGCTGCAGTCCATAGCACAGCTATTGCCCCACATAGCTGTCCACGCCTTCCCCACACAGCGCTTCCAGTCTAGCAGCAGCAATTAGCAAACACCTTGTGAAACTGTGAGTCTGCTATGCTCATCATCCAAACTACTTCTCAGTCCAACACTCCGAGCAGCTTCTCATTAGTGTGCAGGTAAGGTGCGATAAACGGCATCTCTGTCTCACACACACATATTCGCACTCAGTGGAAGAACAGACATTTGGAAAGATGGGTATGGGTGATAAACAATCAAGTGTCCCTTTTCTTATCTTAACCATCCTACTACCGACATGGGCATCTCTTCACTTGATTGGTCAGTATAATATGAGCAAATGACAGTGTGTAGCTTTTACTACATTTAAGTGGCCCCTGAGAATAGTCATGTGTTTGTTCTTGCATTGAAAAGGAGGAGAAAAGATGAAAGTTTGAAAAATTGGGGTAGGGTAGAGAAGGGTTTCTTTGCGGTAGAGTACAGCAGAAGCAGAAAGAAAGTTTTGAAAAAAAAATCCTGTTGGGAAGCTGTCAGTCACTTAGTTTAGTTCAGAAGGTTGTAACGTTTGTAGACGCTTTCACCACACATTCCTCCAAATGTTACGTGAAGTTTGACTGGTTTATTTTTCATGAAAGGGAAAGAGAGGGCAAAAAAGGGAGACAGAAAAAATACTTTTTGGCTCATTCAACGTAAAGGTGGTGTGCGTTTTCCTTCTAGCAGTTGGAGGCCAGGTCTCCTCTGCATGTTTTGTGCATGTTTATTTGGAAAAAGAAGCACTGGGAATAATGCGGAAACACCCGCCCCCAAATGTCAAAACCAAATTGTTTATAAGTGGTCAGTGTAGAGGTCATGCTACACTTCTTCGTTGTATGTCATTTTGACTAACGGGGTCAAAAAATCCAGTCATAACCCATTTTTACCCATCAGTTTTTTACATTGACAATTACATAATTAATTGCATTTAACTGTCATTCAGTTTAATACTCAACAAGCTGAACAGATTATCTACATTGTGTGATCACACATCAAGCAGATGAATAGATGTAACTTTTTCTCTGCAGCGACAAAGTTTTGAAATCAAGAAATATTTCTCCAGTTGAAGTGATCAGAAGTTGGCAAGAGTCTCTGTCACCTGAGTCCAAAACAACTCTTCTCAGCAGAAAAATCCAGCTGCAGTGGGACAGCTGCATCACACACTCTTCAAAGTTCATCACTCTTCAACATGACACTGTCATGTTTTGTGTCCAGATCAGAGATGATATTCGGAGGAAATTTTTCTTTTATTAATTCATTTAAGTTGCCTCCACAATGTAACTTATTCTTTGTGCTTAAAGTTAAAAATGTCTGCACGGCAGCACCAAGTCTGTGAAATTTGTTAAAATGACAGATGGCCATCAGATTTTTCCATCACTGTTTAAAAAAGACCGATCAATGAACTACCCAAGGCATGAAATTATTGATTAATCTCTGTCCCATAGGGTAACAAAATAGACAAGGGGTGAACATCAGGCTGAAATGGTCCAGCAAGTCCAGAGTCCTCTCCTCTCTGGTGGTACAACTTACATACTGGGTGAAGGCTGGCTGGTTTCAGTGCAATCAGGTGATCCCTGGTGAAAACAATGCAGCCAAATTGTTATGCTCAGCAGAGTAAAAAATAAAAAAGTATCTCGGCACCGAAGAAAAAGATTTACTCTCCATCAGCATTGTTGAAGATAAGCTTCTAGTAAAGTGCAAAGATAATTAATGTTGTCAAATAATCAATCAAAAAAATTTGAATTTTAATCAAAAAAATGTTAAGTAAAAAGAGGAGAGGAGTAACCGCAACAGGCTGCAAACACGATGGCACATCCGCACTACTTGTAGTGTCAAGTAAGTAGTAGTTTAAAATATCCAATAAATTTTGTTCCACGTCACAATTGTGTCCCACTTGTGGATTCTTCACAAAATAATAAAAAGTTTAGATCTTCATGTTTGAAGCCTGAAAAGCGGCAAAAGGTTGAAAAGTTCAAGGGGGCCGAATACTTTTGCAAGGCACTGTATGTCTTTATCTACCCTCTCTGTACTGGTTGAGGTTTTGTTCTGAAACCATCCCAGACATCCCTCTAGCAGTTTTCTCAAAACTTTTGCTCCACCTCCCTCATGTAGCAATCTTGTTCCTCCCTCAGGCAACATTTCACTTCCCTCTGTGGTGCCTTTGTCTCCACCTTGTCTTTAGTCCTAAAGGCCTTCTTCTGGTTGAGTACAGTCAGGACTCCCTGTGTTGCCAATTTGTTTGTTATTTGGGTAGCATTGAACTGGGGTGGAAGAGAATAATATTAAGATATGTCTGTGAATTTTGATTACACCAAAATTTAAATAATTTGTTAGACACTAAGTCATCCCCTCAATACCCTCACATATCGGATTGTTATATGTGATATGACAATCGCATATAACAATCTAGGGCCTCCTCTGCTTCAGAAGTCCATCTTCTGATAGAGTGAGTGGAGACACCCTACCTTTAGACCATGTGGATGTACTGGGGCTGACTTGCGCAGTGGGGGAAAGGCAACAGCCCTGTATGCACCCTTTACATTAATATACAGTAAATCAATTATCTTGTTTCTCCTGGTGGGACAATTGACAACCTGGTGAAAAGAAGCCATGGAATCCAGGGTGTGACATGATTTAAAAGTAAATGTATAAATGAATCACAGGGAGAAAATACATATTCTGTCTGACCATTTGGTGCATTATCACCACCTTGTGGTTGTGTTTTAAGGAACACATTACTTCCATATTGTGTGGGAGAAAAAAATACTGCTTATCAAAGTGATTCATTGTTTGACTTTGATATTCAGTGACTGGACATTTAAAACTCAATGTCTGAGTGATTTTGGAGAGGTGTCCGACAGCTGGTCTGTGAGAGGACTAATTTTGTAGTTTTGAGCAGCTGCTGTTTCAAATATTTTGTTATATCATGTATCAATTTGCTTTGTCTCTTCACTTGAACAAACCTTCAGAGGATTTCACTTTCAAGGTCGAACAACAAAGTTTTTGTCGAACTAGACCTGCACAACTAGACCTGAATGCAATATCACAATTGCAAAAGACTGCTTAGATTATTTGGCAGACTATAATGATTCATGCATCTGTGAATGTTGATATTTTGTTTGGTCAATTAGTTGAACACTAACTACCCTTAATGTCAAAACGTGATGTTTCATTTTAGTGGTGAGATGCCAAAGCTCACTGTGTGTGTGGAGGGGACAGACACTGTGCAATTATATATTTTGGTCATATTGTCCATCTCCTGTTAAAAACTGAAGTATGATGACTGTCAGACCAACAAATATTAGTTTTGGACCCTTTTGTCTTAAACTTGTGACTGGAGGCATGGTTATTTTGTCTAATCTGACTTTGTTAATGCTTTTATTTTTTTTTTCTCTCTTTTTTTTTTACCTCAGGATGGAGCGGATGTCTGATGATACACTGAGGCTCAACCTGTTAAAGCGAGGTCTGGAGTCATCCAGTGAGAGGGAGGAGGCTCTGTCAAAGCGCCTAAAAATGGAAGGTCACGAGGCCATGGAGCGCCTGAAGATGCTTGCCCTTCTCAAACGCAAGGACTTAGCTGATCTGGCTGTCCTAGAGGTCCCAGGGACGCTTGGAGATGGAAAAGGCCCCAGTGTCAGCTCCATCCACCACCAGAGTCTAATGGGTGCGGCATATGAAGAAAAGCTGAATGGAAGTTTAAGGCTTGGCAGCCACAGTGTTCATGTCGGTCAAAGTAAGAATGGAAAGGAAAACATTATGGATGAGCCAGTGGACATGAGTGCTGGAAGAAGATGGTGAGTCAGATATTTATTTCCTAAAAGATTATGGTGAATAAAGTAATCTGGTATTCTAAATAGGGTCACACCTTTTATTTAACTAGTATGTTTAGTTTTTTTTTCTCACACTTCATAGTATAAGATTTTCTGGGTGTAATCCACAAAATATTATACATTACCTCAGCTATACACCACTACCTGCATTTCTGAGGTAGTGGTGAATAAAGTAGTGGATATGGTTTATAGTTTATATTTATGGCCTGAACCCAACCCCAAATATTGATTTGATAGTTGGGGGGAGGATTGGGTTCAAACTTCTGTGTCGTGTTTAATAAGTCTGCAATGCATACAGTGGAGAGAAAGGCAAACGAGAATGCACAACAAAAAATTTTGTTGGCTCCAACATACTTCGTCTGAAACCAAATAATCGATGCAGTCACGTGGCTTCAGACGATTGGTATTTGCTTGCAACTTTCATACAATAGCACAGAGCAGCTGTGGGACACCTCTCCTGCTTCTGTGTTTGTCATGCTCCTCCCAGTGTGGGTTCCCCTTTCCTCCCTGCGTCTTCTGCTTTGCTTTTAGGAAACTGTCACAGAGCTAGCCTCATGGAGACAGCCTTCTCCTTTCATAACAACGTTTCAATTTCCATCGAGGAGTTAACCATTTCACAGTCTTATTATGGTATTTAGTGAAGAATTGTACAAATGAATATAATTATAATAATATAATATAATAATATATAATTATCATAATTGTTGCATTCGTAACTCAAAAGTATTCATGTTTCCTGTAAAGTTAAAGACTACAAAATTAAGATGATTGCTTTGATTTGTGTGATAGTTTACTAATACACTGAAAGTTTAAAATTGCTACACACAAAAAAAAAAAAACATTGAGAACAATATGTTGGTGCATCCAATCTGTGGTAGACTTGACTTTGACAATGTCAGTTTACATCTAGATGAGATCAAGCAACTATCTTAAAAGATAGGAGCTGTCCTTTTACAAGAGAATGGAACAGCGTTCAGAACCCGCATGCACAAATAAACCTCGACTGTGATCCTGTTGTTTCCTAGTTGGATTTCCTAAAAATCCAGCAGCTGCTTGGATGCTGTGTAACCCAAACAATATGGCTCCCTTCATATCACTGCCTACTGTCCTACTCTGAACGTGGTTCTTTGGTTTTATGAAATTAATTTCAAGAACTGAATGAACTTATTTCCCAAGATATCTTTCTCTTGGCCTTTTTGACAAACACAAATATTATTTTATAATTTACTTTTCAGCTTTTATAATACACTATATTGCCAAAAGTATTTGCTCATCTGCCTTGACTCGCATATGAGCTTAATCCGTAATCAATATGATGTTGGTCCACCCTTTGCAGCTAGAACAGCTTCAACTCTTCTGGGAAGGCAATCCACAAGGTCTAGGAGTGTTTATGGAGATTTTTGACCATTCTTCCATTAGTGCATTTGTGAGGTCACAGTGATATTGGAAGAGAAGGCTTTCAGTCTCCACTCCAATTCATCCCAAAGGTGTTCTATCAGAATGAGGTCAGGACTCTGTGCAGGCCAGTCAAGTTCATCTACACCAGATTCTGCCATCCATGTCTTTATGGACCTTGCTTTGTGCTCTGGTGCTCAGTCATGTAGGAAGAAAAAGGGGTCAGCTCCAAACTGTTACCACAAAGTTGAGAACATGGAATTATCCAAAATGTCTTGGTATGTTGAAGTATTCAGAGTTCCTTTCACTGGAACTAAGGGGCCAAGTCCAGCTCCTGAAAAACAACCCCACACCATGTTCCCCCCTCCACCAGACTTCACACTAGGCTTGTCGCTATAAACGATAAATCAATTAATGCACAATAAATTAAACCTTTCGACCTCATTTTAATTATCGTCTTTATCGTTTCTTCCTGCCTTTTTTTTATTTCTCTTGATGACACTGAATGAAAAAAGGCTCAACTCCGGAGCCCTCCCTTCCTCATTTCCTAAGTGTAATGTCCTGCGCACACGACACGAGTTGTCGGCCGACTGTCAGCCCATTTTCTAAACCTGAGACACATTAGCCGACAGAAATCCTAGGCATAATGGTTTGATCGGGTTCGTCGTTCCGTGTGGTGTCCAGCCACACAGCCATTATTTGGACTTGTAGCCCAAAATAATGGCTACAAGTCCAGTTAACTAATTTTAAAATCAGGCATTAATCAATGTTTTACTAGAATCTACCTGTGATGCATGTGGCTAGAATCAGCGTAAAGTCCTGACTGAATGAAAATCATTGTAACCTATTTATGTCACGTTAACGAAGAACAGCTGAAAACTTACAGGGTTTATCAACTGCGGTAGCAATTTGGCTCCAACTCCTCTCCTTGTCATTTCTATATTCTTTGCACGAAATGTTGAATAAACATTAATGTTGTTTCCACATATCATCTCCGATGTCCGTAATTTCCCCTCAGAAAGCACAGAGGAGAATCTGCGCTTTCTGATTGGCTACCTGTCACATTCAGCGTTAAGCTCCCGGTCGGGGAAAACCCCTGATTTAGATCGGAGCGACCACGACGATCTACCGTAACACACCACACACTGCAGGATGATCGGTTACGAAATCACCAGCGACAATCTTAGATCGGCCAACGATCCAAGATTGTCATAATGGGAAAATAGGGGCAAAAAATCGTGTAGTGTAACTACTGCATTAGGTAGTCGGATGTGCCCATCTTCTCTATCTAAATCTAGTGATTACTGAAGGGCAATATAGTATACAGACTTTATAATCTGCACTCTTTTTGGTTGAATACAGTATTTATTTCCACTTTGGCTTCATGTTGTTTACTTTTTATTCAAGTACGTTTTTTGTTAATGGAGACTGAGAATCCATTTTATTTTTGTTTTTGGTTGTTTAGTTTATTAGTTCCAGTGTTATGTGTTTTCTTTTGAAAATAAAGTGTATCTATCTATGGCAGGAAATAGCATGCATTATTAGTCATTTTCATTAAATCAGTGTCAAAAGGTCTTGAAACAATATTATCGTTTATCGCAATAATTTTTTAGAC
>NW_015115516.1:50263-51771 GCF_001443285.1 Poecilia latipinna
AGAACCCCCAGGCCACACCCTGTCGCGATAAACTATAAACTAATTAATCGCACGATAAATTAAACCTATCGACCTCATTTTAATTATCGGCTTTATCGTCTCTTCCTGCCTTTTTTTTTCTTTCTCTTGATGACACTGAATGAAAAAAGGCTCAACTCCAGTGTTCTCTACTGACCTTAGTGTAATGTCCAGAGCACACGACAACTGAGAGACCACATAAACCGACAGAAATCCTAGATATAACGGTTCGATCGGGTTCGATCGTGCTGTGTGGTGTCCAGCCACACAGCCATTATTTTGGACTTGTAGCCCAAGATAATGGCTACAAGTTGAGTTAACTAATTTTAATATCAGGCATTAATCAATGCTTTATTAGAATCTACCTGTGATTCATGTGGCTAGAGTCAGCGTAAAGTCCTGACTGAATGAAAATCATTGTAACCTATTTATGTCACGTTAACGAAGAGCAGCTTTAAACTTACCGGGTTTATCAACTGCGGTAGCAATTTGGCTCCAACTCCTCCCCTTGTCATTTCTATATTCTTTGCACGAAATGTTAAATAAATATTAATGTTTTTTCCACATATCATCTCCGATGTCCGCTGGACTTCGGATTGCGCCATGTCAGCTGTTTGGAATTCCCCTCTGTAATTTCCCCTCAGAAAGCACGGAGGAGAATCCGCGCTTTCTGATTGGCTACCTGTCACATTCAGCGTTAACGCTCCCAGTCGGGGAAAACCCCTCATTTAGATCGGAGCGGCCACGACAATCTAAATCACACTGCAGGATGATCGGTTACGAAATCACCAGCAACAATCTTAGAACGGCCAACGATCTAAGATTATCTTAAGGGTAAAATAGGGGCAAAAAATCGTGTAGTGTGAACTACTTACTGCATTAGGTAGTCGGATGTGCCCATCTTCTCTATTTAAATCTAGTGATTACTGAAGGGTAACATAGTATACAGACTTCATAATCTGCACTCTTTTGGTTGAATGCAATATTTATTTCCACTTTGGCTTTATGTTGTTTACTTTCTATTCAAGTACGTTTTTTGTTAATTGAGACTGAGAATCTATTTTATTTTTGGTTGTTTTGTTTGTTAGGTACCAGGCTGGTGGGTCCGCCATTTTCCTTTACAGATCATCCACCAGAGGGCGCCAGATGACAGCAGGTTCCTGGAGGCATGCCCGCAGGTCCTAATCAGACGCACCTGTAGGGAATTGCCTTCTCCTGGAGGTGTATATAAGCAGCTGGCTGCCAGCACGTCTTCGCCAGAGTGTTTGCCTTGACTGGTACACCGAGCCCTCAGAAGTCACGCTGAGTTTCATAGTTGTTCCTTCGAGAAATCTAGCGACCTAACTAACCTCTGTGATCCTTTTTCCAGGACGCCTTCAGAGTTTACCAGGAGATCTCGAGTTTCCCACCTCCAGGATATCCGTGCTGTCTGGGATTACCTGTTCCGCCCTCCAACTCTCTCAGAATACCCACCGCCTGATGCCTGACTT
>NW_015115516.1:54370-59913 GCF_001443285.1 Poecilia latipinna
CACATTCAGCGTTAAGCTTCCAGTCGGGGAAAACCCGATTTAGATCGGAGCGGCCACGACGATCTAAATCACACTACAGGATGATCGGTTACGAAATCACCAGCGACAATCTTGGATCGCCCAACGTTGTAAGATTATTGTAAGAGGAAAATGGGGGCAAAAAATCGTGTAGTGTGAACTATTGCATAAGGTAGTCGGTCTGTATGAAAAGCCCATATGCGTTTTAATTATGTATTGAGATAAATGCGGCATGATCTTTATAAGAAATTAAATCACAGCTATTCAATCACGTTTTAATATCTTTAATCTCTATGATTTACCTGTTTTGGTTTAGCAAAAATGCATCAAGTACTTTTTTTCCATTGATGTCAAAGTTGCAGAGAAGAAAAATCTAAATTTTATCTTACCATGTTTTATCTTCTTAATTGTCTGAATATTCAGATTTTCTAGTAACAATCATAGTGCTTGTCTCAAACCAGTTCCTTTAACACGCTTTTCCACTAGCCGCCTCTAACCAGTTCGGTCCGGTCCGCCCCTACCAGATTCATTTTCCATTAGCAAATTCAGCATGACTCTGCCCAGCTGTTCTCAGATTTTCATACCTATCCAGGGCCAGTACTAGCTATACCGAGCCAGGTATGCCACCAAAGTGATTTGATTGACAGCTGACGGCATTGATTGACTGGCTCATTATTACCCGACAGCAAAAGCAATACTATGGTTTACCTGTGGACCGAGAGCTGCTCAGTACAAAGAAGCTATTTTGAGTTTAATCAGGAGCAGTGCTAGGAACACATGCGTTCAAGTTTTACAGTGGAATGGCCGTGATATAGCAGCGCTGCCAGCAGCATGTCGCTTTGAAGAACTGGCAGCAATAAAGAAGAGAGAAACGGTGCAGCTGTGGTCAGTTTTCTGACTGGACTAGTTTTTGCACCAACTGTTTCAAACTCTGGAACTGCATAGTATTAACTTGATGTGATGTGAATTTAATTTTTCTTTTTTTTAAAAAAATAAATGAATAAAGTTCAAGCATGTCCATTGGTTTACATCTTTTTACATTACTTAAATCCTAAGGACTGCACATTTAAAAAAAATCCCAGAATATTCATATGTATAGTGAAATAATCAGCAGATCTCAGTCTTTATCATTAGGTTTGGACCAGTAGTAAACTGATAGAAGACAAAATTAAATATGAGTTTTTGAGTTAATCAGAATCACAACCATAACCTTGAAGTTCTCCATTGCTGAGTGTTGGTGCAAACATCAGTGGAGAGTTGACCACAGCTGCTGCATGCACACGCCCCACCCACAATAGTGAGGAACAGAGCATATAATGGAAAAGCTCGCTACCTGAGGTAGAACTGAACTGCACGTAAACCAGTTAGTGCACAACTTGCCAGTGGAAAAACATCTTTAGTTGTTTTTCGTGCAGTGAAAAAAAATACATCTAATTGATTTGTCTTGGATTAACCTCAGTCTTTAGATGTTCTAACTTTTTGTTTTTATTCTTTTTTTTAGTGAGGTTGATCGTGACAGACAAACTCCTTCTCCAGATGTCATCATACTTTCAGACAATGAGGCGTCGAGTCCCAGGACAACACCTCGACCTGAAGAGCGCATGCACCAGGCTAACCTGGAGATTTTTAAGGTTAATTTAGAACAGCTCCCACTTCTTCTTTGTACACCATGATTCAGTATTACCTCTATCTTAATGTGGTTATGACAAGTATTTAGAATCCTTTGGAGATACATTTTAACAGCGGGTGAAGAAACTATCTCTGACAGAATTTAAATTAGTTTTAAAAATTCAGTTTTTGAAATTTAGAGTTTCATATTTCATATGGTTGGTGGCTTTGAATTTACTATTTGTATTTTACTATTTTTGACTCAATTTTTTTTTTTGACAGTTTTTCAATTTAGGTACCACTTGGAAGTATTGATTCTTTTAGAGCCAACAATCATGCATAAAAAATGAAAAGCCAAGCTGATATGAGCACACCTGGTTTGCAGTAGATTCTCTGTGAATGAAGACAATCAGGAAAAGGAATACTTTCCTGATTGTAAGTATTCAACCAGGAAAGTATGATTCCTGATGGTGGGGTACCAAATATAATGTAGAGTTTGTGCTCTCGTTGTGTAACATTGGGCCCAGGAGATTTCCACCACTTTCACATGCTTAGCGGAAACATTGTGTTGTCAAAATAGTGCTAAATGTCAAAGTGGAGAGTAGAAATGTGCAATATATATAGTATATGGTAGAAACGTATACCGCATAAGTTTCTACATATACGTAGACCAAATTGCTATAATAGAAATTCGGCCTACGATAGTCTACCAGATAACTGCAATAATGCTTGTTTATGACGCAATCATCTGGTATCAAAATAGAGCAAGTGAAAAACTGAGTGGCTGAGAGCACAAGGGAAGAGCTTGCTAAAAAGGCAGGTGCAAAAACTTAACTTATCTGGACTTGGTTCAGGTTTATTTTCCTGTGGTCTTAGCGCAATGCTCAGGAGGAGCGCAGCAAGCAGGAAGCGCGAATGTGACGACCCCACCGGACCATGCACAGAGTAAAACACTCAGATCAGGAGCAGAAAATTGTAATCTGCAAAGTGTGTGGAAGAGAGGACATACAAGCAATTTGTTTTACCACCTTAACACGAAGCATGTGCTTGAATACCAGAAATACAGCTGATTACAAGTTCCAGTAACTACACTGAGAAGACAAAGAAGGATTTGACGCAGACATTATTACATTAAAGTTAGTGTTTCTAGTTAGAAATATATTTTTCATTTATTTTTTTTTAACTTTGATTTAACCAGGTAGTCATCATTGAGATTATGCTCCTGCCTATTATTGCCAGATCTCCCTTACAATAATTTTTTTAAGGAAGACCTGGTAATGATAGGCAGCAACATAAAACAAAACGCTTTTATGTTGCTGTTGCATAAAATCGTATGTTGCATGCGAACAGCATCCACAAAAACCAGTGTTAAACAAGCGTTTATGCATACATTCCACTCGATTAGTATATTAATTTTTTTGTTTCTATTATAAGTTGTATGTAAATTATATTGTGATACATATCATTACTGCCATCCCTCACAATATATAATGTGATTTGAATTTTATGCCACATCGCACATGCCTAGTGGGGATGTCAACACAAAGTTCATTTGATGTACATCACAAAACATTGCCTTATTCATTATATCATCATCGCTAATGTTTATTTAGAGAAACATCAACAACCCCTAGTATAGAATATTTTTGTTTACTTCTAGAAGTTTTAGTATGCCAATCAGTATTTATTTAGTTAATCACTTTATTATTGATGGTAAAGTCAAATTTAAAAGAGCCATGGTTAAAAAAAAAAAAAAATCATTTTAAAAATTGTTTTATTTCAAGTCTAAAATGTAATGACTGGTTGCTTCTGTAATTCCATAATCCAGTTTCCTGACGAGATGTTTTTTATTATGTATTTATTTGTGTTTATGTATTATTTTGAATGAGCTTATCGTGCTTTTCTGCAGTTGTAACATACATATTGATGGCCACAGCAGTTGGTCTTCAGTAATTTCCTTGAAATTTGGTTATTTTTCAAAAATATTCCAAAATAATAAAACATATTTTTAGTTTCTTCATCTGCAAACCACTGGTCATATAATCCCCCAAAATTAATCTTTTTACAGCTTTTGTTCACAAGTATAACTCCAAAAATAAGATTATGTTACAATAGTGACAGCTGGGAATACAATTTTATTAGTGAGTATCAATTGAAATTTCAACATTTAACTGAAACAGTAGCAATTCAGTAGCAATCTCTAATTAATGCATTCTGTCATGTGATTACTGAACAAAAAAGAATGAACTCAATGCACATTTTAGTGGTAGAACACATACAAAGGACTGTCACAATAACATATTTTGCCAGGCTATTAATTGTCCCAGAAATTATTGTGATAAACAATAATATTGTCATTTTGAGACCATTGTTAACTAATAGCTTAAAAAATGTCTAACAATGCAAATACACCTTCTCAGGGGTCAATAAACAAATTTCAAAAGAACATTTAGCACTGGACCTTTTAATTACTAAAAAAAAATTCAGAGGGATTTTGGGGGGTTTGCAAAATCCCTCTGAATGTGAACAGGTTTGGAGGACCTGTTCCCATTCAGGTCCTCCAGTTCATGGGAGAGGGGAAAAGCGGTCGCCACCCTCAAGATGCCGCCCTTGGCGGTTGCCCGTGTTGCTCATTCCAGAAACCACCACTGCACCTCAGTGACAATAGGATGGTCCCCAAACAAGCAAAAGGCATCTATACATTTTAGGTGCAGATATGTTGGTTATTGTTTAGTTGTTACTATTTTACAACATAGTGGCTCCACAGGTTCAGTGGTTCACCACAGTCATTCAGTTTGAATCCAAAGCCTCCAAGACTGCAGCTGTGAAATTACCGTAATAACCCGATATTGGCTGGAAAGTGCCAAGTGTGGCGGAATTACGGTACTGCAAATTTGGATGCGTCATTGGCGAAGGGTCAATACAAGCTCAATAAATTTGAGTGCTGATTGTTTTGTAATATCTTAGTCTTGATAAATAAAATCTTTAAAACCATATATCTGAATCTTCTATCTTGGCTGATGAGTCACAATTGGGCCACTCTTGAAATGGGGCCCATATGCAGCATAAAATCATTGTGAAGACCGCAAATGGTCCCAGAATTGCACTTTAGACACCGTAGGTTTAAAACTTTTCAGTGTATAAAATATTCAGTGAAATTGTTGCTTTTTGTTCTGAATCTGTTTTTCCATAAACTTCACCACTCACATGTTGATCTGAAACATGGTTGGACCTTGGTGAGGCAATTCAACTAAGTATCATTACAAAAGTTAATGGTTTTAGTTAAAAGTCCATGACTGTAAAAGTCACTGTATAAAAGTAGTTACTGTGTATGTGTGTTTGTCTGTGTTTTCTCCAGGGAAAAACAGGAGAGGAGCGACAGCAGATGATCAAAGCTCTGAGGGAAGAGCTGCGCCTGGAAGAAGCCCGTCTCGTCTTGCTCAAGAAGCTTAGACAAAGCCAGATGCAGAAGGAGAACGTTGTGCAAAAGGTTAGCGTTTTTTATTATTTACATCCTTAGAAGAGAATAGGCTTTTTGAATATTGAATCTAAAAAAAAAATTTTGAATATGAACATCCTTGATAGGACCATTGCTCTATCAAGGATGCTCATTTTACATGCTTGTCTTAGGTAAATATGAACCAAAACAGCTAACATGTCTTGTGCTCTAGACAGCATCTGTTAGAAATTTTTGAGGTTTTATTTGTTTATTTTTATCATCTTGTTCATTTTTAAGTTCTACTTTTTATCTCATTATAAAACTCATGATCTTTGTGTGGTTCATTTTTACAGATTAGAAAATACCCTAACAGCATGTCTGTTCATAGGGCAATGGTGGGGTTCACCAAGCACTCCTGTACATGTTTAGGTGTGTTGTAGTTTCAACACAACTGTGTGATACTGATATGTGACTGGCA
>NW_015115516.1:63047-66074 GCF_001443285.1 Poecilia latipinna
GGGTTGAGGTCAGGGGAGGCAGGTGGCCACACCATGAGTTTCTCTCCTTTATGCTCATAGCAGCTAGTGACACAGAGGTATTCCTTGCATCATGAGATGGTGCATTGTCATGCATGAAGATGATTTTGTTATGGAAGGTACGGTTCTTTTTTTTTTTTTACCGTGAAAGAAAGTGTGACCTCATCAAAGTCTACAGACTTTGATGAGGTCTCACTTTCTTTCACGGTAAAAAAAAAAAAAGAACCGTACCTTCCATAACAAAATCATCTTCATGCATGACAATGCACCATCTCATGATGCAAGGAATACCTCTGTGTCACTAGCTGCTATGAGCATAAAGGAGAGAAACTCATGGTGTGGCCACCTGCCTCCCCTGACCTCAACCCTTTTGAGAATCATTGGAGTATCCTCAAGCAAAAGATCTATGAGCGTGGGAAGCTATTCTGACATCCCGCAAAGAAATTCAAGCAGAAACTATCCACCAACGCACAAGTTCAATGGATGCAAGAATTGTGAACGTGACAACAAAGAAGGGGTTTTTGTGTATTAACATGCAACTTTGTCTGTTAACATGTTTTTGATTGAAATATATTTTGATTTTAGAAAAGGTGACCACTAATGCTGCCCATTTGAAGAATGACCATTTGTAGTTCTTTATAACCCATAAAATATTTTGAAAATCTGCTGTGAATAATAATTTGGAACAGAGCATTTTGAGTTTTAATTTAAAAAAAAATACTGTTATCATTGGGAGGATTGTTCAGTAAAATTTGATCTATACTCCAATAGTTTATAACTTGAAAATTTTGCTAACTATTATTTGCATTGACCATTTAGGAAAATCTGAGAAAATATCACTTGCATAATAATTTGGAACACGGTATATAAACCTATCTTTTGGGAATAATTCTGCTCCACCAGTGAAACGCTCTGTGAAACAGAGATGCTTGCAGTCTGTCTTATTTAGAAAATATATACATTTTTATTAATGTTATTTTTCAAAAAACCAAAAACAATAAATGCTTAGCCTGGCGGCCTGCCATTCTTATAACACATTGGGGAAATCCTGATAAAATATACGATGCATTGTACATACTGTAGTTTGAATGGCTTTGAGGTTCCAATACAATCCTCCCAAAAAGTGAGGAGTTGAGGAGCTTTAGACACAGTGTGAAAATATTATATCATATTGTATGTGTATTTCATTGACACTTGCCATTGTAGATTAACACGTACATTATTCAGCAAAGTAAACATTTTGACATTACTATTACGATTGCCATTAACAAGAACCCAAAATACAAGTCATGTTTGTTAATTAATACTTTGTACAACATAATTCTATCCACTCACTATTTAGCTGTCTTCTTGGAAGATCTTCAATGTAAGAAAGTGAGAAACTGTGTCCAAAATTTGTATCCAGTACTGGATTCTGTTTTGTTGTTCTTTGAAGGTTGGAGGTTTAAAAGTTTAAAATCAATCAATTCTTAGAGACCAGATATGTGAAAACATTGAAGGTTTGATCGAAACTAGAGCTACTTGGATTAGAAAGAATACAACTTTATTCATTTCCAGTATAACTTGAACATCAGATGAGTCATAAACATATTGAGTAGTTAAAATCAATAGATCAGTTCAACTCTGTAAGAACATCAGCTAAATTTTTGTATTAGCAAATGTTTTATCAGCACATTGGACACATGATCCCTGCTTCAGAAAGGTGGAGGTCTCTGGACATCCCGAAGGTAAACACCGACTGGCAGTCAGGAAGATGGACATGATGAGATGAGACATCTTACAACTCGGAGGACTGCAAGAATAATCACACTGATGGTCTGCGGTGACAGTTTACCAACCTCTGAAAGCCCATTGGAGTATATTATGAATGTGCGGTGCCAACATATGACAATTTCGATACCAAAGTTATTTGCAACACGCATGTATATTCGGAACTACAAGTTTTATAGCAGTTGTGATACAAAAATCGGCGTTAGCCTTTTCTGCAACGTCTGGGCCACCTGATTTCTTACAGCTGCAAGGCGGAAATCAGCTGTCCTTCACATTCGCAGCATTCCTCACACTGTGCCTTTTAAAATCACAGAAAAATCTCAATCAGCCTATAAAAAATAGCTCAGCTCTGTCTTTGTCTAGGAAAAATAACAACTTGCGTTTGGTCGCATAGTAATGAATACATGGTGCCTGGAGGTGGGGCTCTATAACCTCCACCGCCAAGAGGCGCTGCCCCTCTACAAACCAAGCCAGGTCTGTGGAAACGTGACTCTTCGTAGTAGAGCCAAGCCGTAAGTGAAACAGTCACTGGACTGACTACTATATATTCCATTGAGGGAAAATAGCTTTAACATTAAATACACCTTTCTGAACAAGCAAGGGCGCACTTTCTCCGTCTATAATCAGACATTAAAGCGACTTGAAACCATTCCTCCCTCCCTGGCACCTCCAGACCTGGGCCCCCATGGGCTGCCCGGGCCGGGGGGAGAGCCGCCCCCCACCCAGTCCCCACTATAGCTCCGCCCCTGGTATGGAGTAGGAGTAAGGTGTGGGGTAAGTTGAGCCACATAGCTTAAAACATATACTCTATCCTCCCCCCTAAGTTGACTCCATCCCTCACTCACTTCCTAAACAAAAGTCAATTGTTCCCAGGGGCACGGTAAAGGGGTGAAAAGTGATGACGATTCTAGGGGCCCTGACTAACAGGGGGCCCTCCACAATTTAATTATTTATATTTTGTTCATAGACATAAAAAAAATCGGGGTCCTGTCAAATACAAAATTAATCATATTGTATTTTCAAAGATTGTTTTTGGCAGTAAAAATGTAATGTTGCCCCTCCCAGACCAAAAAACACACATCCGTTTTTGCCTTGAACCCCCCTGGATCTGCATGAAATGGTTCGTTCCTGCTTCGAGCACTTCACCGTGAGGTATGCAGCTACAGTCAGTAGAAGCTGCAGCTGAATACAGCGGTGAAAGGCAGTTACTATGCTGCTAAGAAAAGTTATAAAATCAGG
>NW_015115516.1:70593-73161 GCF_001443285.1 Poecilia latipinna
AATTGTGATGCTTTTATGGGTCAAATAGACTCAAAAAATTGTAACAGCAGCTGTGCGGAGGGCCCGATCAAATTTTTTGCCAGGGGGCCCACAATTCCTGGCAGCGCCCCTGATTGTTCCCATCAAGCACGTTATTTATACACCATTCATTGGATTCAATAACTCTTTGTAGGCGTCACTCTGCTCAATGCACACACAGCCAGGGCCAGAATACAATAGGGCCAGGCTGGGCCCCACAATGCAAAAAACCTACAACATTCTTTACAGCTTGTAGTAAATGTGGCAATGCATTCTATGAAGCCATGTAGGAATAAAAACATATTGTATAAATTTCATCTGTAAAAAAAGACTTACAGCTCACGTATTACAACCTGAATGTAGATTACTATCTGTGTGCAGGTCCCAGCGGTCCAGAGCTCTGCGTCTTCTATTCAGCCTCCTCCCATTCACAGCTCTTCAGGTATCGGAAAGTTGCCTGTGAGGCCAGGCTTGCACAACACTGAGCCTCAAAATCTCCGAACTGCACAGGTATTTCAATGTGTTTTTCACATAAGGGACAAAGTTAAGAAAATTGTGTCCAGTGTTAAGGATTTGGGTTGAAGTACATTTTACAAAATATCTCTATCTCTTCATTTAGACTTATTGTCACATACATTTACATTCCTGAAAATGTCAATCCCCTGTTCCTATTTCCTCCAATCTCTTATAAATCTCAATGTAAGCTAAATGAACCCCCTGATCCCAAGGGATGAGACAGACACTACTGGAAGCTTCTAGAATTTTTAAAAGGTATAAAATATTCTTAAAATTGGTTTGTGTAGTGTTAGTTCTGTATCAGTAATATACAACATAACCAAACCAGATGACAGCCTTATCTGTGCTGGTTATAGCGTTGCATTATTTCCTGTCCTGCTATATCTTACAAACTGCTGTGAGATACTGGATGTTTCTCTGGCTGTGCAAAGGCACAGCCGCACCTACACTGTAAAAACATCTGTAAATTTTATAGTAAAAATTTGTAAAATACTGTTAAACTGTAACATCCTAAACATTATTTTGAAAATGCATTGAATTACTATAACTCAAACATAAATTTGACATGTTTTCTACATTTCTGTTATAAAATGTAGAAAACACAGAAATGTATTGTAAAAATTTTAGAAATTAACATAAGATTAACAGTACTAATAGGCCAAATGTTGCAGCTCTACCATGTGAAGCAGTCAACCAGACTGCAGAAATTATTTTTTAAAGAGAATAGCATACTGGTATGATATTTTGGTTTGATATAATTAGGCCCGAGCAGTGAAACGCTGCAAAGGCCTATTGTAATCCCAAGATTTTTTTTTTTGTCGTAGGCCTACATGTCTTTTTGTAGGCCTTAACATATTCAAAAACTCACCAACATATTCAAAAACTCACCAAACTTTGCCCAATATTGTCCCCATTGTGAAATTTTTGGATTCCAGTTGAATCAAAAGTGGGTGCGGCCAAACTGCTCAACATCGCCCCCTAATGGGAGATGGGGCAAACCGTACATTGTGGAGATCTGAAATTCGGTACATAGGTAGCTCACCCCAAGTGAAGAAAAAGTCTCCTGGAGATTTGCCGTAAAATGGACAGGGAGGCAGCCATTTTGGGTCAAAGGACAAGTTTTGGCCATTTTGACATTTACACACCTTGAACTTTAACAAACTCTTCCTAGGAATTTTGAGCTATTGGCTTTATTTTCGGTTAAGGGATGTAGTTTAAGGGATGGGGCATTAAAAGTTATCAAAATCGTGAGTTTTTAGCTGTACGTTAGGCCCTGCTGCTTGCAGTGTATTGTAGTGGGCAAAGAGATAGTAGGCTTAGGGCAGTGTTTCCCAACAGTGGTCCTCAAGGCACTCTGCCCTGCAAGTTTTAGGTGTTTCCTTACTTCAGCACAGGTGATTTCAATTAGCAGATCTTTGCTGACCTGCAATCAGCTGAATGAGGTGCATTAAAGCAAGGAAACTTGTAAAACATGCAGGGCAGTGTGCCTTGAGGACCAGGGT
Source organism: Poecilia latipinna (assembly GCF_001443285.1). Lineage (NCBI taxonomy): Eukaryota > Metazoa > Chordata > Actinopteri > Cyprinodontiformes > Poeciliidae > Poecilia > Poecilia latipinna. The sequence continues at coordinate 72,630 of NW_015115516.1, forward strand.
TGGGAAAGACTGGATTAGGGCAACAAGTCATGACACAGTTTTTCATGCGTCTTTCAGATAGCATTGTGTTAAACTTCAAGGTGTAAACCTTGAAGTTACTGTTTATGTAAACACCTAGTTCTCCAGATTGTATTTTTTCTTGATAGCAGCATTACCATCAAGACCACAGTACTGTTGTTTAACATTTTACGTCTGCAATCCTACAGTTGAGTAATAGCTCTGAGCTTCCTGAACTCAACACAGTGTTGTCAGTCCAAGTACATAACTGCTAGCTACAAGGCGCTAGCTAATGGTGCTGAGAGTGGGTCCTTTGAAGGCTGTGGCCACTGAATTGAGACACAACCTTTGAAATCAAGTTTCCGCTATTTCTGCACACTCAGAAAGAATCCCAGGTAAGCATCTTTCACAGTTTAAATTGAAGCTAGCTAACTTTTATCAACTGATAAAAAGAAAATATTTCCCTTTAATTCCTGTGAGCCATGCTGTTAATTTACATGTTTTGCAGCTGTTAGGAAATAAACATTTTTGGTAA
>NW_015115516.1:75720-80394 GCF_001443285.1 Poecilia latipinna
TTTATGTAAACACCTAGTTCTCCAGATTGTATTTTTTCTTGATAGCAGCATTACCATCAAGACCACAGTACTGTTGTTTAACATTTTTAAGTCTGCAATCCTTGTGTCATCTTCTGACACAAGATAATCCTGTGTCAGAAGATGAATAACCAAAGGTTGGACCAAGTCAGTGTTTTGTGAGTCTCAAGTAAAGACAGTCAAGTCTCAAGTCATGACAGGCAAAAGTCGATGCGTTTGAAAGACCGGATTTATATAGCATGACAAAACATTGCATACAAGTGAAAGCTAAGTTGCATTAGCAACGTAGCCTGGAGTACACTTGCTAATAACATGAAGTTAGCTGAAGTCAACTATCTCATAGCAAAAGAAAAGTACCACCTACCGTTCTTTGTGTAACTTCAAATGTCGAACAAAGTTGGAAGTTGTTGCAATTCCATCTGAAATCTTCTTGAAAGTTTTGCATGTTGCATGCGGTTTTTGTTGCATACTTCAGAATTGATGTACCTAAAAGAAATTATTCCTGGGAGCATATCTGCTTTTAGTGTTTTTTCATCTCGTTTTTTTTTTTTTCCCTCCCGTTTTAATTTTTTTTTTCTTCATTGGTTGTGCTGCATTTTACACACACATACTCGTGGAGTGTGGAAAAATAGAGGGACGGTCTACATCTGTTTACACGGAATGAGTGAAACAAATTAATGGGGCCCACTTTTTAAATAATCTGTTTTAAGCTCTAGATCTTTGGTAAAATATCAAGGCTTTTCAAGTAAACAGGTTCAAGTCCAAGTCTTGAACCTGTTCAGAAGTTAAATTCAAGTCTCCAAACATTTTTTCAAGTCATTTCTAAAGTCTTAATATTAATGACTCAAGTCCAAGTCATGTGACTTGAGTCCCCACCTCCGCAGATAACAAGTTGGTCTTACTTGCTTTAAAGTACAAAGAGTTTTTGCTGGAGGCCGTGGGCGTGGCGAAGTCACAGGTCACACCCGTTGCCATATGTTGGCTCTAAATTCCACATGTTTCAGCCGAGCTGTAACCAAACTCACTGTGATCGGTCTTAATCCACCCACAACAGGAATGCAGTCCAATATTTGGTGGCCGTGGCCTAATTCCCCCACAGCGCCCCCTAAAATACTTTAAATAATCACCCCCAACCAAACTTTGACTGACAATCATGAAATTCAGCATGTGTATTTTGACAGGACCTTAAAAAAGTCTGTTGGAGCCACGAAGTCGGCCATTTTGGATTAAAGCCACTATTTTGTGTCTTTTCTAACAGTTGTTTGTGAGTGAACTCCTCCTACAGCTTTTGACATACAGACTTCAGAATCACTCAGTATTGTCTTTTGAGACATTGAAGGTTAATAGTTATCAAAATCTTTTTCCTACATCAAAGCATTTGGACCTGGCCAACCTCAAAATCTGACCATTCGCTGTAAAGCATCAACACAGCAAATTCAAAAGTGTTAAATGTTTTGGTGTTCGTAGACTTTGTGCAAAAGCAGAGTTAATTTTACGCTAATAGAGTCACTTTCTGTTTATGTAAGGTTGGGGTGTATATTATTAGTAGTTAAACTCCAGTGTTAAAACAAAGTGTTTCCGTATCAAATCTAGAGGTGTTAAAATGGAATCATGGCAAATTGGTGACATCACCAATTTGCCATGTAAATTAATTATGTTAATTATATCTAATTTTATGCCCACCATACATCTGTCATATAGTAAGATAGCTGTACGTTAGGCCCTGCTGCTTGCAGTGTATTGTAGTGGGCAAAGAGATAGTAGGCTTAGGGCAGTGTTTCCCAACAGTGGTCCTCAAGGCACTCTGCCCTGCAAGTTTTAGGTGTTTCCTTACTTCAGCACAGGTGATTTCAATTAGCAGATCTTTGCTGACCTGCAATCAGCTGAATGAGGTGCATTAAAGCAAGGAAACTTGTAAAACATGCAGGGCAGTGTGCCTTGAGGACCAGGGTTGGGAAAGACTGGATTAGGGCAACAAGTCATGACACAGTTTTTCATGCGTCTTTCAGATAGCATTGTGTTAAACTTCAAGGTGTAAACCTTGAAGTTACTGTTTATGTAAACACCTAGTTCTCCAGATTGTATTTTTTCTTGATAGCAGCATTACCATCAAGACCACAGTACTGTTGTTTAACATTTTACGTCTGCAATCCTACAGTTGAGTAATAGCTCTGAGCTTCCTGAACTCAACACAGTGTTGTCAGTCCAAGTACATAACTGCTAGCTACAAGGCGCTAGCTAATGGTGCTGAGAGTGGGTCCTTTGAAGGCTGTGGCCACTGAATTGAGACACAACCTTTGAAATCAAGTTTCCGCTATTTCTGCACACTCAGAAAGAATCCCAGGTAAGCATCTTTCACAGTTTAAATTGAAGCTAGCTAACTTTTATCAACTGATAAAAAGAAAATATTTCCCTTTAATTCCTGTGAGCCATGCTGTTAATTTACATGTTTTGCAGCTGTTAGGAAATAAACATTTTTGGTAATACTTTGACGGGGTGTGAATAACGCTGACATGACACTGTCATAAACATGACATAAAACCTGTCATGAATATGAATAAGTCTTCATGAATATTTGACTGTTGTCATAAAGTGTCATTCGGTAAATCATGACACTATTAGTACAAAGTTGACATTATTCAAAATGTCTTTGTTATGACAACTTGACATTAACCAAGAATCATCATATGTCATAAATGTCATAATAGTGGTCATAATAATGCCATTAAGTGTCATTCAGTGTCATTAATATTAACTCTTACCTCAAGTAAAGTGAAACAAGTAGCAGCAGTTATAAAGATGTCATTGTCATTACAGTGTCAAGTGCTATATTAACATAGTCATTAATGTTAAGTCTTACCTCAAGTGAAGTGAAACACACTGAACTACTTATAATTACCATCATAGCTGTAGAACAAACCCTTTGTACATTTTGCTAAAATAAAGGATTACTTGTTCTTCTAACAGAGGGTTTAACTTCTGGTCAGTATATTGTTACTCTGAAATACTGATGGAAAAACTATTACTTATTCTTTAACTTAACCCTCCTGTTGTCCTCGGGTCATTTTGACCCGAGGACAACAGGAGGGTTAAGAAAATAGGTTCTTTCAAAAGTCCAAACATTTTTTGCTATGATTGTGTCAGCCAGCTCCTTCATTGTAGTCTTCCTGTAACGCTCTGAAAACAGGGCGATCTTCTTGTTGTCTTAATTTCCTGGAAGCAGCTCTTTAAAGGTGTCCGGAAATGCTCAGAAATTATAGTTGTTCTTGCAATGGTTGTGGTCAATGTTAACCATGGTGAAAGCCTTTTCTTCAATTCAAACTTTTGGTGAATCTCTTCTGGACATCCTCATGGTGGGTGATGACTCAATCCACTGTGGTCACTTCAAAAACAAAACAAATAAACAAAAAATGTAATGTGATCTTAATTCAGCATTTATTTAAATACCATTCCAAAAATGTCCTTTGCTGCACACTGTCAGAATAGTAGACTGACAGACAAATGTCTAATTAACATGACTGGTTGTTATAAAGTGCAATACAATTATTTCTTAATACAAGTAGCATAATGACTGGGGCTGAATAAAATTATTATGATCAAATATTTGTTTGGCAGAAGTTCATACAACCTGTTATTCAGATTACATCATTTAATGTACAGTTTTAGGCACATGAGTGTGTCTTTTCACTTAATGAGCATTCTAAGTTATTTCCAACCAGATACTCTGGCTTATGGCATACAAAGTTTATTAATAGATTAAACACCAGTTTTACATTTGACAACAATTAGTTGCCTAAACGTAACTTATTAACACAGCTGGTGGATGTTGATTACTGCTCCCCATTCCCCACTTACCTGTCTCCTCACACCCCCTTCACCTGGAGAAAATAGTAACACAAAAATTACTTGCCTAATTTTCTTTACGAAGCTGAAGTTGGTTTCCAATTCTAGCTTCCAATAGCTAAAGGGCGATTCCACTTAATTTTTCACTACTTTCCGCTACTTTCCGCATCTTTAATCAACTCTAGTTTAAAAACTACTTCAAACCTGGACTAGATTATTCTTCTCTAATAGCAGAATATTTAAAACCATGTTTGGGATTTGTGAAACCTTTTTCTGATTTGTGAAAACTCAATAAAGTTCGATTTTCACCATTTTTGGCACCTCTTTCATTACTAAAACTGCTCTAATTAAAAAACTACAACACCTAGACTCTTCAAACCTGGAATAGATTATTCTCCTCTTCAAGCTGGATATTTAAAACCATGTTTGGGATTTGTGAAACAGTTTTCTAATTTGTGAAAACTCAGTAAAATTCGAATTTCACCATTTATTTTCATTTGGATCACCATAGATGTGCTCTAATTAAAAAACTACTACAGCTAGACGCTTCAAATCTGGAATAGATTATTTTTCTCTTCAAGCAGAATATTTAGAACCATGTTTGGGATTTGTGAAACTTTTTTTCTGATTTGTGAAACTTCAACAAAGGTTGACTTTACCACTTTTTTTGCATCTGGATCACACTAGAACTGGTCTAATTCCAAATCTACAACACCTAGACACTTCAAACCTGGATCAGATTATTTTCAATTAATAGCAGAATAAGTAAAACCATGTTTGGGATTTGTGAAGTTTATATTCAGTTTACGGTTT
>NW_015115516.1:86000-87068 GCF_001443285.1 Poecilia latipinna
CATGCAGTTCCACTAGGTGTTTGATTGCTGCCGCTAGTCTGGTGGAGATGCACGAGAGAGGGGTGCTGTGTGGGGCGGGGGCTCAGCTGAGGACTGCTGCTCCAAGATGAAGCTTTGTGTAAAAGGGCTGTGCATTGCATGAGGAAGCATTTAGGCACCACTGAATGGCTGACATGGGAGATCAGAAAATCCCTAAAGTTCTAAAATTCTCTGGAAAATAGGTCTTTGTCTGATGTTTTTTGTCTGGTTACAGACACACCTCAGTTGACAGTAACACTTATTTAAGAACTTAGGAATTTTCAATCAGAAATGACAACACCACATTTAGAAATTGTTTCTTTAAAGTTCCAGTCTCCTAAGTGCTGCTTCATGTCTGTATGATGCTCTGTTGCACCAGTCTTAAGCCTAGACCCAATGACTCAGTCTTGCCAAGGCAATGTTGAGGTAAGCAGTGCTTAATTTCACAGTAGCAAAAAATGCCAGATGTCTTTAATTGTATTTTTAAGAAGCTTATACATTTTCAGGCTTTGTTTTTACTGTAGAACCCTGTCAGTGTGCAATTCAACAAGGGTGAAACAAACACAAACGAATGCCAAGTTTATAAGACGTTCATGTAGTGCATCATTCTAACTTTTGCTTTGTTTCTGTTTTCCAACTGCAGAGGATCTTGCGATGATCACCTGACTGACAACATATGAGACTCAAGCTCAACTGGTGATTTGGAAGATGATGTCTGGGTTTTTTTCAGATCTCAGTAGTGCCATGTGAGGATACCAGACAGGAAATTGAATCAGTTCTGTTTTTAACTGAATGTTTAAGTAGAAATTGTTTTTGTAAGTGTATTAGTCACCTGTACTTTTGTTTACTTTGGACTTATTTCCTTTATAATTTCCCATTTTGAAATGCTGACAAACTACATTCCCTTTTGTGCTGTATTTTTAATAGTACAAGGTTTCCCCCAGTGTATTATAAGCCTGGTGGCCCACCATGCTTTACTAGCCCCGCCGCCAGGCTAAGAGTTACTTGTTTACGTTTCTAGGAAAGGGAAAAAAAAAATAAATAAATAAA
>NW_015115516.1:91561-96706 GCF_001443285.1 Poecilia latipinna
ATTGAATTAAATCTCCCGTTTGTTGCGCATCTCTGCATAGTGCAGCAAATTAACTCATCATGCAGGGCCGGCCCAAGGCTGTATGAGGTCTTGAGCAGAATCTGACTTAGGGGCCCCTTTTGTTGCTAAAAATATCAGCACCTCTAACAGCTTCTGTGTTAGAGTAGTTTAATTGACCAGCCTAAAAAGCAATAAGTTATCATCACAGTTTACTAATTTGTATTTGTAAATTCAAAGATTAAACTCACAGCATCAGATTGTTGCTATGGTAACAAAACAATCTAACTATGAATATTGTTCTTTGAAGTTTTACAAAGTAAACTTGCCAGCTCCTTAAAATCTTGTATTTAAATATTAAACAATTTAAAATCTTTTAATTTATGTATGCCTAAACAATTGAATAAAATTTAACAGCATTGACCATCTCAATAAACAAGTGTTACATTTATGTATCTGTGGTCTGTTTTAAAATATTAGCATTTAAGGGGCCCCTGAAGCCCTGGGGGCCTGATGGAGCCGCTGACTTAATTTGGATTAAACAGAAGTGCAAATTTGTTGTTTTTAAACTAGTTGTCGGTTTAAATAACACTTCACTGGAGATCTTTTCCCGCAACATGTAATACTTTCACATTTCCTGTCAACTTAACATCTTTTAATACAAAAACACGGTGGACAGCCGGTGGACCGACTCGACGCCCCAACCACCGGGCTTAGCAAGTTTTCTGGGGGAAACCCTGTAGTAAAATTTTGGCATCTATAGCTGCCGTTAATTTACCATAGAGTTAATTTTTACAATAAAATGTCATCATGTATTATGCAGTTTTGCCATGTTTTTTACTGATGTACATTAATTATGTTTACTCTATATCTGTTGTTTTTATAGTAATTTTCTATAAACAGTTTCAGTTTTATTCAGTTTATTCACTCAGTTTAAAAAATTCCATGATAAACTTAAAACACATTGCCTTACTACATTTGACACAGATCATAACTGTAAAATAATAGAGTGAATCAGGTCTCCAAAGAAGCTATTTAAAACTTATAGAGGGAGCCCGGTAACGTACAATTCCATACATTTTAATATACTAATATTATAAACACATCAAAAGCACATCATTCATTCCACATACCATCCATATACAACACAAATTCTTACCTCTGAACAGTCACATACAGATCCTACAAGTGATCTCGGGTATATAAACAGAGCAGTTTAATATTTGTTTTTTAAAAGTGTAATTGAGATTCAACCCTTTCAAGTTCTCATCAAGCTTGTTCCAAACCTGTAGGCTCCTCCAAGCAAAAGTTTGCAAAATGCAAAATATTATATTTTAATGCTTCATACAGTACCTCCGTATTTAATACAGTAATATTCTGGCAATCACAACTAACAGTAATTTGCCGCAAAATGCCTTTACATTAAAATGCCGTAATGTATCATTCAGTTCTGCTGTGTACGTTTATGGTATATATCCATTATTTTTATAGTAATTTTATGTAAATAGTTTATTGGAACAAACTCCCAGAAAACTGTTAAACAGCTGAAACACTTAGTTATTTTACGTCAAAACTAAAAACCCACCTGTTTAGAATTGCTTTCAAACCATTATAAATGAAATATTGACTAAGATATTTGATGTGTATGATTTAAGAGATGACACTCATCAAAACGTAATGTTTGGTCAATTGTTGACTGTGTAATGTTTTTTTGGTAACACTTTGACGGGTTGTGAATAAGACTGTCATCACACAGTCATAAATGACACCACCTGTGTTACGACCAGTCTAGGCATGGCCAGATCGCAACGTGAAGGATCCCTCCTCTTCCGATCTCAACAACTGATACATACGAGGTTGAACAATTTATAATGTTATTTATTTTAAAAAGATGTAGTTTTGATTAAAATGTTACAAATAGAGCATATGGCTTCAGAGTGAGCTATAATGCAGAAAACGACAAACAAAAGGAAACTATCTGAATTTTAACAGAAACACACCTAATTGAAAGTAAATAAACCAAATTACAAAGACCTAACTCCCTAACTAAGAAAAAAAGGAGAAAACTAAGGAAACATAAGAACATAAGTAGTGCAAACAGGTCACCAACTTTCTGCAGAGTCAATCACTACAGACCTCCAAACTTCATGTTTAGCTAAAGAACAGTGCGCAGAGAGCTTCATGGAATGGATTTCCATGGTGTCCAGCTGAATCCAAGCCATGCATCACCAAGAGCAATGCAAAGTTTCCGATGCAGTGGTGTAAAGCACACTGTCACTGGACTCTAGAGCAGTGGAAACGCTTTCGATGGAGTCACGAGTCAGATGAATGAATCTGGGTTTGGCGGTTGCCAGGAGAACGATACTTGTCTGACTACATTGTGCCAAGTGTAAAGTTTGGTGGAAGGAAGATTATGGTGTGAGGTTGCTTTTCAGGAGTTGGACTTGGCCCCTTAGTTCCAGTGAAAGGAACTCTGAATACTTCAACATACCAAGACATTTTGGATAATTCCATGCTCCCAACTTTGTGGGAACAGTTTGGAGCTGACCCCTTTTTCTTCCTACATGACTGAGCACCAGAGCACAAAGCAAAGTCCATAAAGACATGGATGGCAGAGTCTGGTGTGAAAGAACTTGACTGGCCTGCACAGGGTCCTGACCTCAACCTGATAAACACCTTTGGGATGAATTGGAGTGGAGACTGAGAGCCAGGCCTTCTCTTCCAACATCACTATGTGACCTCACAAATGCACTTCTGGAAGAATGGTCAAAAATCCCTATAAACACTCCTAAACTTTGAGAGCTGAAGAGTTAAAGCTGTTCTAGCTGCAAAGCATTAGGAATGGAATGTCAGTTAAAGTCACCACCAAGTCAAGGCAGGTGAATGAATACTTTTGACAATATAAGTTATTACTGAAATGACTGGAGAGTAGGGTAGGACTCTGGTCCAGTACTCGGTTGGTTTGAATTTTACATAAAGAACATGGATTTCTTTGTTTCAATAGTTGATTTCTTATGGAAGAGGACAGAAGTTAAATGTGGGGTACCACAAGGTTCGATCCTAAGACCCTCTTACTTAAAATATCTATATGCTCCCACTAGCTCAGGTTATAACAGGAAATAAGATTGGTTACCATAACTATGCAGGATGTTATGATGTCGCCAGGTGACTTTGAACCCATACAAGCACTAAACGGATGCTTGGAATAGATAAATGTGTGAATGTGCCATGACATTCTCCTGCTGAACAGAAACAAAACTGAAATTATCTTTGGACCGATCTAGAATCAACACTCAGCTTCAGCTATTACTGCTAGAAAATAGCAATCATGCCCAAACTCTGGGATTAGTGATGGACTCTGACCTGAATATTCATAGCCACATAAAGACAGTTACAAAGTCAGCCTTCTACCACCTGAAGAACATTTTCAGGATTACAGGACAAGTGTTTCAGCGAGCTCTAGAGAAACTCATCTATGTGTTTAACTTTATTTGCATTGATTACTGCAACAATGTCTTCACATGTCTGCCTAAAAAAACAAAACAAAAAAACAAACAAATCTGACGGCTGCAGCTGATGCAGAAGGCTGCTGCTCACATTTTCACAAAAACCAGGAAAATAGAGCACATCGCCCCAATTCTAAAGTCCTGACACTGACTTTGTGTGTTATACAAATAAACTAGTGAGAGAGAGAAAAATATCCTTGAATTTTAAAGGGTAGTGTTCTAATCCTTAAGGTAACAACCCTCATTTCCTTCTAATGCTGTTTGTTCGTTCTTCCTTTTTTAGGGTCATACAGTTATTCGTTCAGCCAATACCAGCCTGCCTCCAATGCTTATGTCCCAACGAGTGATAGCCCCCAGTCCATCCCAACTACAGGGCCAGAGGGTGTCCTCCAAAACTGGGATGCCACGATCCAGCTCATCCAGCATGACCAGTGCGGTAAACTATCAGCAGGTGGAAATTTCTCCTGGCCTCATTTGTTCAAGCTTTAACTGTTTTTTTTTTTTTGTTGTTGTTGTTGTTGTTATTGTTTTGACCAATGAAAGAGAATTGGTCAGTGGCTAGAATAAAGTTGTCTACCATAGCCTATTTAAGATGTTTGACAAGGTTTTAGTTCTGTGGCCAGTTACTTCACTTATATAGATATTTAGAGATCATCTCAAGGCAATAAAAAGACCCAAAAGTTTTTTTCTATTCACATATGAACACTCAGGCTTTTAAAGATGCTATGGGAAAAAAAACATCCCTTTAACTTTGTTGTAATCCTGCACGGCTGCATCTTTGATTCCCAGCCATTTATTACATGTCTTTCCCTTCTTTCTTTGCACTTCTTTCCTGACCGCACCACCAGTGACAAAAAACTTAACACTTTATTTGAAGGGTTGTGAATAAGACTGACATGACAGTCAGAAACATGACATAACACCTGCCATGAACCTCAGTAAGTCTTCATGAATATTTGACTGTTGTCATAAGGTGTCATTCGGTAAATCATGACACTTTAATACAAAGTTGACATTATTCAAAATGTCTTCATTATGACAGCTTGACATTAATCTAGACAAAAATGCAATTCATATTCCCACTATCTGAAATAAAGCGAAACAAGTAGGACCAACAATAAAGATTTCATTAAGCTTTATTACACTGTCAAATGATTTAATAACAGTCAATAACAATTTCTTTTACATGAAGTGGAACAAGAAGCACCAGTTATGAATGTCATTAAGTGTTATTACAGTGTCATTAATATTAACTTTTACCTCAAGTAAAGTGAAACAAGTAGCGACAGTTATGAAGATGTGTCATGATTTGTCGGTGTTGGTGAGGAGGTAGACGCAGGTAGGCCCAGGTTGACATTGTAAAAGTTGATTTTTTTGAAGAAAACACAGGAACGCAAGGAACTGGCTGAAGACGAACGAAGAGACATGAGACGCATGACAGCAGAACAGACTGGTATGACACGACTAGGACCCGACAAGAGACAAAGACAACAGGTGAGTTTAAATACACAAGGAGGGTAATCGGGGAAGAAACAGCTGGGATCAATCAACAGATAGGACAGGACATCACAGAGACTCACAGGGGAACAGGACACAGAAAAACCAAGAAATAAATACACAAACACAGATCACCACAAGATGT
>NW_015115516.1:99958-100837 GCF_001443285.1 Poecilia latipinna
AAATGCTATGCTAACAGAGTCACTGATATTAAGTCTTACCTCAAATGAAGTGAAACACACTGGACTACTTATAACTACCATCATAACTGTAGAACAAACCCTTTGTACATTGGAATAAAACAAAAGATAACTTGTTCTTCAGAGGGTTTAACGTCTGGTCAGTATGTTGTTACTCTGAAATACTGATTGAAAAACTAAAACAGAATTACTTATTCTGTAACTTAAGAAAATAGTTTTTTTTTTTTGTTGCTTTGATTGTGTCAGCCATCTCCGTTATAGTATTCCTGTAATGCTCTGAAAACAGGAGATCTTCTTCTTGTCTTCATTTCCTGGCAGCAGCTCTTTGAAGGTGTCCAGAAATGCTCAGAAATTACAGCTGTAGTTACACCAATAGTTAATCATGGCGAAAACCTTTTCATGAATTCAAACTTGGTGAATCTCTTCTGGACATTCTCATAGTCGGTGATGACTCAATTTATGGTGGTCACTTAAAAAAAGAACAAAAACAAAAAACAATGTCATCATACTCCAGCATTTATTTAAATACCATTTCAAAAATGTCCCTTGCTGCACACTGTCAGACTGGCAGACAAATGCCTAGTTAACATGACTGGTTGTTATAAAGTGCAATACAATTATTTCTTATTAATACAAGTGGAATAATAACTGGAGCTGAACAAAATTATTCTGATCAAATATTTGTTTGGCAGAAGTTCATACAGACTGCCACTGTTATTCAGATTACATCATTTAACGTATAGTTTTAGGCACATGAATGTATCTTTTCACTTAATGAGCATTCAAAATTATTTCCAACCAGATACTCTGGCTTATTGATGTTTACAAGAAGTTTATTAATAAATAAATGGATTTAACACC
>NW_015115516.1:104646-124889 GCF_001443285.1 Poecilia latipinna
ACTATGTCATCATAATTCAGCATTTATTTAAATACCATTCCAAAAATGCCTCTTTCTGCACACTGTCAGAATGATAGACTGGCAGACAAATATCTCGTTAACATGACTGGTTGTTATGAAGTGCAATACAATTATTTCTTAACACAAATAGCATAACTAAAGCTGAACAAAATTATTCTGATCAAATATTTGTTTGGCAGAAGTTCATACAGACTGCCACTGTTATTCAGATTACATCATTTAACGTATAGTTTTAGGCACATGAATGTATCTTTTCACTTAATGAGCATTCAAAATTATTTCCAACCAGATACTCTGGCTTATTGATGTTTACAAGAAGTTTATTAATAAATAAATGGATTTAACACCAGTGTAAAAGTCCACCTGTTCGTTCTAGGACTACAATACCCATGATGCATCTTTGTTTTTTTGTAGTTCGACTTTCACGTAGATGAGCAAGTTATTTTCTGTGCTTCTGTGTGGCTCGGTGGCATAAAAATCCATCAACGGATAGCATCCACCATCAATCTTTCTTTAATCCCGTGTGTATGAGACCTGTGTGCGTTTTTATTATGCAAGTATACATTTTTCTGCCCGATATTTGGGTTTATGTCAGTTATTCGCCCACGAGGTGAAATTAGCCTTGTGTTTTCTCTGGCTACCGATAATGCAAGCTATTACTTGTAATAACTCAAGTTCTATGCTATTCTTTGCCAGATATATATCACCATTGTAGTAGCATATGAGGAGATTGCCGTTAATTCATATTTCTGACGGTTTTTTGTCATTTGTATGTTTATTGCATTTTACCGATAATCCATGTCTGGTGTTATGATGCCCTCTATTGGATTTCTGTGTTACTACAAGCCATTTTCATCCTATATGTATGTGTAACCGCTTTGCCCGCATGGCTATTAATATGCATCTTTATTGTTTCTTCTGTTTCAGATAACCACACACACATACATATACATACAAAACCAAATACAACTACATCGTTCCTATCTCTACGTCATCATCTGTCCCATCATCTCCTATGTGCTTCCTATTATTCTATCAATAAAACTTCAAAGCTGCACTGGTGGAGTTGGCCTATTCCTTCTGACCGAGGAAGATTCAATTGACGAGACATCCGTAATTAGCGCAAGCTAGCACGCAGTCTTTTACAATCAGTTTTTAGTTTTCTAAAACGTAACTTATTAACTCGGCTGGTGAATGTTGATCCTGCTCCCCTTTCCGCATTTACCTGGCTGTCCCACCCCACTTCACCTGGAGAAAATAGTAACACAAAAATGACTTACCTAATTTTCTTTAGGAATATTTCATCTGCTTCTTTCTCTTTGGTCAAACAGGGACTTCTTTCTCTGGTGGCTGGTCCTCATTATCATCCTCCACACGTAGCATGTCTTCATTAGCCAACTTTGTAATACCCACCATGTTTCGTAGGCTAACACATGAAGACATGTGGTTAAAGTTGCCAAAGCAAAGAACTGTCACATCAGCCAAGTTGCTAAATAATGCACATAAAGGATAACTTTGACTAACATTAGCTTTTAATTTGCTAGATTAAAATTGGAGGGGGAAAAAACAAATTGCCTGTCTTTAAAATATGTTTAATATTAAGGGCTAACGTTACAGTAATTGTGTTTAATAATTTTAGCTAACATTAACTTACAGCAAGGTAGGATTGGCTTGAATTACTCATAGCTAACATTACAAAAAAAGAGAACATAATCAATGTTATTTTCTCAAAGAAAATGTAAAGTTAATAAGACACATACCTCATATGTATTAGGTGACAAACTTCGGCTTCTTTTTAAACAGGAGGTCTGGCCGTTATAACTTGTTAGGTTGGCGCCACAATATGGAAGATTTCTTCTTCACCAACACACTGCACACCTGTTTGTGCACTGCTGCCTCTCACTGGTGGAGATGGTGTATTGCACTGCTTAGCCCTTGTGTTTAGAAAAAGTTTCCATACCAACCGACCCCACACACGTAAAACTTTTATCATTTGCCACAGTTCTCTACGTTTGCCTCAGTCCTCGCACGCACAAGAGTTAAAACAGCCTTAAATAATGTTTCAAATGCTAAGTTCATAAGTGCTTTGTAGACATCTTGTTGTAGAACTTCAGATCAATTAGAAATTGAAGACTAAACAAAATGGCAGAGCAATATAATATTACCAGATAAAGCTACATAATTTTTAAAGTTTAATCGGTAATACTCTTATAACAAATTTATGATAGATCACGATTTCTAGGTTAATGTCAAGTTGTCATAACAGATATTTTTGTCAACACTTCCATTTCCATTTATATTAGCAGTTATTTAATATAGATGTATTTAGAAGCTTCAAATTTTATTCCAGGTCTACTTTAGACTGCATATGCTTAGAGTTAATGGCAGAAGCAGCTTCTTCAAGTATTGATTCACTCATTAAGTTGAATTACTTAGAATGAAATGTTCATGCATTCAAGTTAAAACAGTGAAGGACGCTTTAGCTTTTGTTTCAGTGCTTTAGTAATATTTGGAAGAAGATTTTAAGCTTAGTATCAGTGCTAAAATTAAAATATTATTTTAATCTCTTAACTGTCGCCCCCAAAATACTTGGATGTAAGTCACTGAGTCCATGGGGACACTGTTGTCCTCATGCTTTGTAGACATCTTGCTGTAAAACTTTAGGATCAATTAAATTAAGAAATTGAAGATTAAACAACATGGCAGAGCAATATAATATTGCCACATAAAGCTAATTTTTAAAGTTTAATCGGTAATGCTTTTATAACAAATTGACATTAATCAAGGAATCATGATCTTACAAAAGTCAGATCATGATTTCTTGATTAATGTCAAGTTGTCATAACAAAGACATTTTCAAAAATGTCAACTTTGTATTAAAAGTGTCATAATTTACCGAATGACACTTTATGACAACAGTCATAAATATTCATGAAGACTTATTTATGTTTATGACAGTGTCATGTCAGCCTTATTCACACCCCTTCAAATACAGTGTTACTAAAAACTTTCAAAAACTATTGAGTGGTTTCATAATATTTCTCTCCACTTCAACCAAGAAAACAATAATTAGGACATTGTAAGTTAATATTTTGTTGAACATTTTACAAAGGCAAGAATATTCTGCTATTAAATAAAGCTGAGGTGTCATACTGGTGTAAAACAATTGTTTGAGCATATATTTGCTATGGTTTGTGAATGTTTGTTAATCTTACAAAGCCATAGACTGCATTTGATCCAGAATGTGTTCCAAGTGGAACCTGTTAGGAAAGTTGTTTCGTTTCTTCTATGCAAAAATTTGGCATAAAATTTAGGGACACAAGTAATGTCCATGTTACTTCCTAATGGCTGCATTTTCATAATTTGTATTTTGTTTTGTTTTTGATAACCCTAATATGTCTTACAGGCCAGCCAGCAGGTGGCAGCTTCACAGCGCTCCAGCTCTAGTGCCATGTACATGAACCTGGCCCACATGCAGGCAGCAGCAGCAGTGGGGGCCAGTGGTGTGACAGGTGGTCTTGCTGGAGCTTCAGCAGTCAGCCCATCCACCATGTCTGGCTCAGCCAGTGGAGCAGTTAGCTCCATGGCTGACCAGGCCAGCAGTCAGGCAGCTGCCAAGCTGGCTCTACGGAAGCAGCTGGAAAAAACCTTGCTGGAGATCCCTCCACCCAAACCCCCAGCCCCACTGCTCCACTTCCTCCCCTCTGCAGCTAACAGTGAGTTTATCTACATGGTGGGCTTGGAGGAAGTGGTACAGAGTGTCCTGGACAGTCAGGGTAAGTACTTAAAGAAACAGTTTTATATTAGAACTCCAAAAAACAACCGAGATGTACGGACAGACAAAATATGAGTATTTATTTTTGTAGCAAGATACCAATGACTATTCATATGAGGGTCTGCAGCGAGTCTGCCTCTTTTGTAGAGAAAGAAATTGGTTTAAGTTTATGGAGTGTTGATAAAAAGTAGAAGAATGTTTGTCAGAGTACTTAAAGTGATGGATATCTGGTGCAGCTTGTCACTAGTTGTTCTGAAACAATGTGTTTTGTTTAGGTAAATTCAGGGGGTCTTTGGCCCGTATGGAGCCTTTCTTCTGTGCCCAGTGCAGAACAGACTTCACACCCCACTGGAAGCAAGAGAAGAGTGGCAGAATCCTCTGTGAGCAGTGCATGACATCCAATCAGAAGAAGGCTCTGAAAGCAGAACATACCAACAGACTGAAAAATGCTTTTGTAAAGGCTCTTCAGCAGGAACAGGTCAGCATTGATATAGTATTGACCAGTTACTGGTCTGAAGTTATACATCTGGTATAAAAAGCTACACTTTCAAATTGGGAAAATATTGCTTTATGTCTTTATAAGATGAAACAAAGAAGTAAGACAAAGTTCTAGGGTGAGCACAGTTCAGATCGGAGCTGTGCCTCTCCTTCACCATTTTAACACATTTGGTCTCTTTCATTTTTGTTTTCAAGAATGATGGCAGGTGTTGTGCACCAACTACTTGGTTGTCAGTCTAAAATTCTAAATCATTATGTCTAATAAGTCCAGTGCAAGGAAGCTACTAGAGCCTAAAACCTGGATAATTATCCAATTAATGTTCGCTTCATATGTCAATCATGAGAAGGCAGAAAAGCAAACCCTGCAATAAACACGATTACATAATAATTTCTACAAAAGTTAGCATATGTTTATTTAGTCTGTTGCTTTGACGTTCCACCAATAAATCTTTTGAAGCGACCAACTATATCACAGATACTGACTTTAGTCCTACATTGCATTTAATACTTGATTTTTTTAGATATTTTTAGCTCAAAAATCTTATTTGCAATGCATTGACACATAAAAGCCTGTTCTTAGAGCAATTTGTAAGGCACCAATTTTTGGTTTTTGTTGGCCATTGGATAATTTTATCTTTTATTTTTAAAATATCTTAGTAAAAATACCACAGCTTCACAGTATCATAGTACTGAGTCTCAGAGAGTAACAATCTAATGTCGGCCCATGAACATCCTGATTTATGTTTAATTTTTCCAATAAACACTGTAAGTTGTAAGGTTAACTTTGAGGTTTGAGGACAGAAAATCTTTCTTTTTCATGTGCTACTTAAGTTGTTTTTGTTATCCTTCCTTAAAATCACACTGACCAAGACCATTGGTAAGGCTTCACCTCTAAGCTTTTCATTGTGAGTAATGAACTGTAACTGTGTGGGTCTGTCAGGAGATTGAACAAAGGCTACAGCAGCAGGCAGCTCTCTCTCCCAGCTCCGCTGCTACTGGCTCCAACGTCTCCAAGACTGACACGATGATCCGACAGCATGCCCTGCGCCAGGTACATTGCATCACTCTTCATAATGTTTTAGGAATGTGTGCTGGAAGTATTTATGTTGCACAAATTAAAAAAAAACCATTGCATTCATGCCAAATTAAATGTTCTCTATTATTATTGGATAATTGAAGTCTATTTGACAATTTTGATGTTAATTGAGAAGATTTACAAGCACATCTGTTGCAAAAACAGTTTATATATATCAAACACAAACAGAGTTACATTGCTATAGCAATTGTGATGTTCAACTTTAAATAATTCTAGTGTTTCTTCAGGTGTACCTTTAAAACTGCGGTTTTGGTTTCTTCATCAACCTTAGAAAAATGAGCTGTTTATCAGTAGGGTTTACTAAACATTTAATAATTCACAGAAACTGGTAGGGGAAGGGAACAAAACCATAGGACAAAGAACCATAGAATTTCCTGAATTTTCTCTTGAATTTAATTGAAAATAATTTTGGAATGATATGATCAGACCCTTTGGTTTCAGAACCAAGTAATTTAGCTGTGTTCCTTGAAACTGGAAACCACCAACCATCTATTTCCTAGTCACCAAAAGTTACACAAGGCCCTTTATGTATGCTTTCTGATCAGAGCACACCCAATTTGCTAAATACTCTTATTAGTTATTTTTAGTAACTGCAATGTCCAGTGGATACTGGTGTGACCAAAATTGAGATACCTTATTTTTGCCTTTTGATTCTTTTAAAAATAGGGAATTTATGATCATATGAAAATATCTAATTCTTGTATTGTGGACAGGAATTGTTTTTTTTTTTTTTTTTTTTTGAAGAATTATGTGTAGTTGAAGTAGATTATTCACTAAATTTCCGAAGGTTTTATTAGCTACCACTTTATAAGTGACTAAAATACATAAAACTGAGCTGTGTGATTTTAGGTGAAGTTAGCGATGATGCTTTGTTTTTTTGTCTCTAGGCTCAGCAGCCTCAAGCTTCTCTGCAGCGAGGTTTGTCTAACTCTGCAAGAGGCGTCCTTTCCAACTTTGCTCAGGCTTCTCAGCTGTCTGTGGCCAGCAGCCTTATGGGAATGAGCAGTGCTAAGCACTGTGGTAGTGGCGGGAGTAGTAACAGACTGCAGCACGACAACCGCCGTCAAATCTACAACATCCCAGGTAAGGACAAACTATTAGATTTTTTTCACATAGATAGACGTTAATAACTTATGAACAGCAGAATGTATATTACATTGTTTCAGTATTTATAAAATAAAATTGTGAAACATTTCAGTATCTTAATTGTGATGCACAAAGGCAAATGTATGAACAAGTTGGCAGAGCAGAAACAGAAAATAAAAGCTAAAAAACTAATTTCTGAGAAAACAGTGATTCTTGTTCGGGGTTTGTTGGGCAAAGTACTCCATCAAGTCATAAAGAAGCACTTCCATTCTTTAAAATTATATTATCTGAGATTTTAAAATGGTAAACTTTGTGTTTGAATTCAGCCTGTTTAGAGTAAATCTGAGCCATTTGAGAAGATGTGGGGGAAAAATCAAAGTTGACTAGAATACTGGGCTTTATGTATGCTCAGTATGCTAGGCATATAGTATGCTTTTGTTTTGGTTTCGGCTAGTAAGTTGCAAGTTTGAAGTAAACACATGGCTCATTAACATCTCTAACACATTACTCAACCCATGCTGGTAACGGGTGTTCAAATACTTCAGAGATGACATCATCCACAATAAACATACAGGAATGTTTATGGTGGATAAACCATAAACATACTGAATTGATGTCCTGTAGGTGAATCACAGAACTTATTTTTTTAGAATGCTATTACGATCTTTGTGCAACCAGCAGCGAGGTGGCACACAGATTGTGCCACCTCTTACATTCTGTTACTAACATTTTTGTAGTAATAGCATTCTAAAATTTGGTGGCGAGGCAGTTATTCCACTGCCTCGCCACCAATATAACTGTGACAAGGCAGTGAACAGTGCACTGTACACAGCAGGATGATCAATTACAATTATCATAAGCGATAATCTTAGAACGCATAACGTTCTGAGATTTTCAGGAGGGAAAAATCGGGACCAAAAATTGTGCCATGTGAACTAGGCTTAAGACAAAACCTGACAGCCTTGTTGGAAAATGGAACAAAAGCTGAAAACTTCTAAAAATATGTATTTCTGACTAGTTAAGCCAAGTCGTACCTCCTGAGAGTATTGATGTGACGTTCCCATTCTTTCTATGCTGTGAACGGTAGGACTCAAGCCTCAGTTAGTGACAGCTGTTCTTATTTTTTACAGCTTGCTTATAATGCTCTGCACTCACTTCAATAACTATTGCTATTTTCATGTAACTTAAAATTATTTGACAGGGTTAGGATATCTTTTATGGTGCAGAAGGGATTTTTGTTTCACCAAGAGCAACTCAAGTCTATTTTCCTTTTATCATCATTCTAAATTAAACTTGCCCTAAAGCAGTGGTTCCCAAACTTTTTCTGGGCCCCCCCTATGGATTACAAATAGCTGTCTGGGACGTGGGGGAGGGGGGATCGACATTTTTGGGGACAAAATGAATGTACAGAGCTGGACATAGACAACAACATCGGTAGCCTACAGGCTACTTGTTAAGCTTAAGGTGCTGTACTGATATTAGCTAGCTAGTCATCCTTTAGCTAACTTTTCCTGCATCCAACAGCTTCACTCAACTCAGTCGGTTAGTTTGGGGGAAAACTGTGAAAAGTTCTTTGCGTTTTGCTGGTTTGCTGCCATGATTCTAGCAACACCTGCCTAGCTCTGCACAGCAGCAGCAGGTTTCCTTCGCTGCCGCACGGCGTAAACCCAGCGCGAGCGTCGTAGCGCTCATGTTGCCTTTAAAGGCGGCTCGGAAAAACAGGTTACCACATGTTAACAATGGATTAAATGGTTTTAACTGCTGATAAAAGTAACAGAGGACACAGATATGGGAAGTGTGGAAGCCCCTACTGTATCAAATTGACATAGGAATAACAGAGAGTTGGCCATTCTAAGGTAAAAACCGAGCGCATACAGCGTTCATGTTTTGTTTTGTTTTTCATCCGGACGGCTTCCCGCGCCCCCCCTGCAATGGCACGGCACCCCCCCTAGGGGGCGGGCCCCACAGTTTTTGAACCTCTGCCCTAAAGTATTACTAATACACCAAACATTTGTAGTAAAGAACAATATTTGGGTAGCTGACATTTATATTAGAAAATGTTGTATTTTATGGAAATACATAGCCATTTTTTCTGTGGTTGTTTTGCAACATTCAGACAAATATTAATTTTACTTAATATAGATGATTATACTTTTTTGTGAATTTCACTCATAAAAACTGTATAAGGGATAAAATTATTTTAGAAAAATTGCAAATGTTAAAAAATTTAAATTTTTAATGACTCTTTATAGTGAGTGGATCCTGAAGATTCAGTTCCCTTCGAAGATCCATAAGTCCCATCAATAGTTGACAGTCAATGCTGGGGTGGGGTTATTGTAAAATAATGTAAATGATCGCCTTTAACACCCCCAGATTGCTCAGCAGGTTTGGGGAGAAACTTTCAGAGCTGCTTTCTCTGAAATCTCGTTTTCTGACTGCCAACATTCAAATGGCCATATTTTCTTCTTTTTTTTTTTTTTTTGATTCCCATGTGTTTGACATAATTGGAAAGATTAGAAGCCACACTTTCAGAAACTGTAAATAATTCAAAACGTCCCCAAGGAGACTTGTTCATGGTTTTGTCATAGCCAGTCACATTTTTTTGTTCATATACCTATTTATACATACCAGTGTGCTGGCTGTAAGTGGTGGTGTTGTGTAAGAATTGTTTCCTGTGTGGTTTAGTGCATCAATCTTTTGTGCTCAATATTTGTCTGATTTGTTCCTGTAGGGTTAAATATTGCCTACCTGAACCCTGCAGCTGTTGGAGCCCATAAGACTTCCAGCTTAGCAGACCGGCAGAGAGAGTACCTGTTGGACATGATCCCACCTCGGTCCATATCGCAGTCCATCACTGGGCAAAAATGAGCCCCATTATTTCTCATGTGTGTCAGAGGCCAGCCTCGTTTGATAACTTCCCCCCACTCTGAGGCACTCCCAGATCAGCTGATATGTCAACCCCACAGTTTCATCGCATGCAGTGCCTGTCCGTGTGCCTACCTTAGACCAACCCATGAGAACCTACCAAGCTGAACAAAACACAAACTGTCAGTACATCTCAGTTGTTCTTATTATAGCAGAAATTCACTTCTGTAATTCCCTTTATAATCACTGGTGGTAGCGCCTATACTTGCAACTGCCATTTAAGCTTAAGTTAGTGTTATTCATTATGTTATAATTTGCTTTTGAAGTGTTTGTCTGATATTTCTATTTCTCCACTGTTTACCATTTACTTCAAGACGCCCAGTCATTGTCAATTTAGTGAGATCATTTGAAAATATTCTTTTTTTTCTCACTTCCAAAGCTATTATGACTATTGATGAGACTAGAAGATCAGCAGGGTTCACTCTGGTTGCTATGCAACATAAAGTTACTCTAAAGTTTGTAAACATGATTTGTTTGCTAAGTAGTATTTAAAGAAAGTGAAAAATTCTATTAGGAACAAAAACGGATCATATTAGGCAGCATTTGATCTTGAAAGACTATGCTGTTTTAAATAATTGAACATTTGAGAGCAAAGTGCTTACCATGGATCATCTCAATGACCAGCTTCAAAGACATCATCAGTCATCACAACGATCCACTCCCAGAACTGATTTCAGCCTGGGGTTCAGGGCAACACCTGGATATCTTGGAGAGGACCCCTAACCAACTTCAGTACCCACCAACTGAAAAAGAAAATTATGTACAAAAGAGAATCTTGTGGAAATTAAGTGTGGAAACCCTCTCCACCATTCTTCAGTAAGGGGTTTCCTTTGTTTTATTTAGGATGCCAGTCTTCTGCTGATCTGATATAGATGTGTTGCTGACAAGTATGTGTAGGACATTCTGTTACTAGCACCATCAGATGAAGCAGGTGGTGGACTGATGAACGAGAAGACAGAGGAGCATGAACTTCACATCGTTAGTCCTCACCTGCCAACAACCTCTCCATGCAGCTGTCCTTCATACTGTTACCTCTTCATTATTCACATAGTGAACTCTTTTTATCCCAGCAGTTCCTTTAGAGAGTGTACAAAACATACAACTTCAGTCTACATCCAGATCACAGATTCTGTATCTAAAATACCCAAATCCGGGTTCTGGTTCCAGTCTGTGTTCTTACTTTTGTAATTCCTGCATCATTTCTTTCCCATTCTTTATATTTGTTTCTTTTTTGTGCAGCGTCTCCAAATGATTTGGTGGCCTACCTGAGAGGTGTCGGCCACTGGAGACGATAATAATCTAAGACATTAACTGTTGAAAAATCTATGGATTGTGTATAGATACCTAGCTTCAGAGAATAAAGGGTGTGGATGTTTTATGGGAGAGACATGGATCAATCAATGTGTGCACATTGTGCTCACAAGTTGCCTCACTCAAGAGGAGCACTTTTCATATTTCCAAATGGAAATTTTGTTTGTTTTCTGGTAAAGAGGAAATGAATGTTGGATTGAAAGTGCATATGCATTGTTTATTGCTGATTAAATGTTTAGACCCCTGAACACATACCATCCTAACTACAGTATTCTGTCAATCTTTGAAACACCAACTAGTTTAAAGTGTACCCAGTTTGACTTTTTACTGTAATGTTTCATTTTCAATGCCATGTTAACAAATATTAGTATCAGATTCTTTTCACTGATGGAGCCTTCCTCTCACTTGTACCTTTCTTATAAAGAAAGGTACAACCTTACTTTCCCTACACCTCAAAAATTGTATCCTGTACACTTTTTTCTGCTTTGACAGACAATCTCGATTCTTCTGTGATATACTCAGTGAGCAGGATATGGGCTCTGCTGGCAGTTTTGATTTTCATGTTCTTGGCATTGTAAAAGTCTCCAGCATGAAGGTGCAGTGCTTTGTGTTTTCTGTGATAGATGGTCTTGTTGTAAGGGACCCTTTATGTGAAGGCCTTTGCACAGTTTCATTGCGTTGATGCCAGGTCCCAGTGGTTTCTGGACCTCTTGTCTGATGAGGAAAACTTATATGATAAGCTGCTTTGCCAGCTCATAAGAGGAAATTAAGTTTGCGAGATTTCTCATCTCTGGAGCTTTTTGCATTCTTTTATTTGTTCCTGAGTGATGACCTGTACAAATTTCGATAAAGATTTACTCTTTGCACAGTAATTTTTTTTTTTTTCTTGAAAGTGTCCATGTTGTTTTCTTCATTCTGACTGTGGTTATATTTGCACACTTCTTTATTTGCAGGGTCTTTAGCTTCATTTTGAACGGGAGTTGGTGCATGATCCATATTCACATTTTGTTCAAGCAGGACTTGAAGAACTCTCACATATGATAAAATGTTAGTTGCACAGGTCCTTGCATCTACATGGACTGAGACCATAAACTGCATGGCAGACTGCCCAGGCCACCTGACTGAAGCTGTCTTAACCATTATGCTTAGTTAGTTTGCAATAACTCAGGTATTTCAAACAGCGTTCACTCAGTATTCAGTATTATTCATGGATATGCAGGGACTTCTAAGGTGATTTTGAGGGGAAGTCGATTCAGTTCACACTGGGGTTGTCACAATGCTAAAGTTTCATACAGATGTTAAGAAATACTCAATATAGAGGCAACATTTCTTAAAAAAAAGGCTTCTTTCTAGTTAAAAGCAAAAATGCAAAAAACTATGATTAATTAAAATATGATTAAATTTTTTGTTTCCATAGTTGGGGCATAACCAATAAGTATTGAACAATTTAGCTTATGGACAAATATAAAGGGGTCAATTTATATCGATTTTGACACAAATCAGTATCGTTGAATAATTTTTTTCTAGTATCTATTATATTGAGATATTTATTATTTTGACAACCCTTGCTCACAGTACTCTGGACTGAAATATTTCCTACACCACATTTTATTATCTTCAGTCATCTCAGAAATCTGTCTTACCTAAATGAAAGCAAAATCACATGGAATATTTTTAAACTCTTACCCATCTCTGCATCTAGATAGGCACACATATGCTTTTAAAGTATAATGTTGTGCCACATAAGAATCAAATGTCTTTCAAGTTCTGGACAAAATCAGTTCTAAACAGATTTTTCTTGATTCTTTTACCTGTAGGTATGATTCCATTACATTTTTAAATTTGCATAGTCTTCATGCAAGTATTCACCTTCACTTGGCCTGGAATCACATTTGCTTGAATTTGTTTGGGGCCACTTCAAAAAATAATCCATGGTGCTCTACACAGTCAGTACAGAGGTGCATTATAGTGAAACTATACAGTTGAATAAATACATTGATTAAATTAAATTAAATCATCCAAGTTGACTTCACCATTAATTACAACAAATGCCATGTCTAGGGAGAAAAATGGGTCAATTCATATCCAAATATAGTAAATTCAAGTCATTTCAAATTCAGTTCAGTTCAGTGCATTTCACTGCAAAACATTCATATACTAAGGTTTGAACTCAGTTTTACAATTTCCTATGCATTTAACAGAAATTTATCACAAGATATCAGTGAAAAGTTGTAGGAAGCCCAATCAATAACATCAAGTCATTGACATTGCAGCAACCCTACCTCCTGAGCTACAATGTGACCACAATAAAAATGAAATATTCCCTTTGAAATTGGTTTTAAAAAATGCAACTTGGTTTAGTGTGAGTGGCCACCTTCAAGGACTGACCAGGAGTTAAAGGTCAGGAAACAGGCACTGAAAACAGTGAAACTTGTTGTATTTCAGCATAGGCCTAGTTTTTCTGGACCACTTTGGACTTTTAAAATTTTGACAATTTTGCACATGGACATGCAATATTTGTAAAATTGTTATCTTACAGTCTTACTACAAATATTACTGTAGTGTATTTGTAGTAAAGAGCACAAAAACATGTGGTACTCCTAAACTTAACTTTTTGCGTATGTTGATTTTTGAATCAACATGAACAAACTGAATTCTATTGGACAAATATGAACTAGCCAACACATTTTTCAATTGGGCCTAATTAGAATCCCAGCCATCCATAATTGTATTTAAAGGCACAGTTTTTTTTACTTTGGTTTGTAAGGTAATCTTAATTAAAATACTTTACTCTTAGTATCTTCATTTTCATGATGCAGATCAGTTTTTCATATTTTAACTAGTCCCTATAATTTATGACAGCATATGACAGTGAATGATGTTACTTTTGTCAACAATTGATACTGTCTTTATATTTAGCTTAGTTCTCTCCTCTCATGCCCTTGGTCTATCTGTTCATCAAGCACAGCTTTTTCAAAGCATCCTCACTCCATCAGATAGTTATTCTGGGTGGCTATGCCTGACATGTTCTCTTTTCAGTACATGTGATTTAAATTTGTATCATCTTCCACAGGTAAGATATTCTCTATCCTTGCCTCTTAACAGAATGACAGTTCAAACAAATCTAACTTTTAGCTGCATACTTTGAACTGATTGCAGTGAGCCTTACACTGTTCTGTTCATTGCTCTGTGTTCTTTTATAACAAACTGACCAAATGTCAGTAACACTTAGCTTATCAAAAACATTTCTCCAATAATACAATAATTCTAGGCTCTACAACCTCTCATAAATGTTTCAGTTGGATATCAACTTTAGCATCTCAGAAATTAAAGTTGTGTGTCTTTTGTGTGTGTTTTTTAAATTGTGGCCGCCCATTGAAGCTTTTTGTATCGCAGTAACTGCACCATGCACATTGTATTAGAAATCCCTGATTTATTTTTCAAGTAGACATCCACATGAATACAAGATGGTTGTGTTGTAGTAACTCAGTCCTGCCAGTGTTCATTTATACTGAAATATAAGCATTAGCTTATATTTCAGGCTTAATTGCCTTTTTTTGGTTTTCTATTTAAGTTATCATTGACTTACGTTTTATAAAACATTATCTCTTATCCCATTGGAGGAACAATTTAACTTGTATGTAGCAATGTTGTATACATTTTTTGCTATCTGCACCATGTTTGGACAACACTAAACAATGCGACACAGTTTGTGTTATAGTTCTCCTGCCAAGTGTAAAGTTGAATTTGAGAAGGAACCAAACCCTCCTGTGTCTCATACCTTTCTGCAGATGCATCCATGTACTTTTATGTTTGGACAATTTTTTTTCAGCTACATATATTTAGATTTCTGAAATAATTTTATTCTGATGTCTTGACGAAGTTCAGTTTTCTGTTTTATTGCAGTTTTAAAAAAACAAATGTATTGACTATTGAAATAAATGACACAATATTTGCTAGGTTTGAAGTAATAACTTATTGTACAGAAGCATTTTTCCTCCCTTGTACTGAAAAATAAATTAAATGGGTGTACATTGTGTAGAAAAGCAAACAAAAAGCCATGAATATTGTGAAGCTTGTCATTTTGTTTTGTGATCACTGTGTATTATTGTGTAACAAATGTGCAAAACGTTAGGGATTCCATTTAACCCTCTCCACTCCCCCACCCTCATCCACCCAACCCCATGTGGTCTTGCTAGATGCAATTGCTTGATTTATATATATTTTATTTTATTTTATTTTTTTTTTTTTGACTAAAGTTTGCAGTAAAGTGTTTACTGATTCAGGTGAACAACATTTGCAGTCAATGACTGAGCTTTTGAAGCATTTAAACTTGATGTGTAAATTAAGGTGGGAATGGAAGTTTTTTTTAATTCAATTGCTATTCTTGTTTGAACATGGTGTAAAGGAGCACTTATATATATGTTACAGTAGCTTATAATTTGTGAAAGTCCAGCCTACTCAGACAAGATGTGTTCATGCTAAATGATGGTGACCTGATCATTCTGAATCAGTGATCACTTTTTTTGCCAATACCAGCATACAATAGATGTGTTCCTGCACTCTTTGACTTTCTTGTATTGGTTATTGTTGCTTATGCTGGAAAAATGCACACCGCAGAATCCAGTTCATCAAATAATTTTATTTGCATTGTGATGATAATGTTGAAACAGATGTTGAAATCAACCAGAGACGAACTGAAAACATTTTTGTTTTGCTTACATCAATCCTGACCTTTTGCACATACTTGATATTTAACTATCTTCAAAGGTAAAAAAAAATAATAATAATAATAATGCTGTTTGAATACTGCCAGTTGATTGACAATTATGCATTGATTGAAAAAAAATAAGCTAATTTTGGAGGAATTAACTTTGTAATATTTATCTCTTGCAAGCTATGTTTAATAAAGGTTGAAACAATTTGCTTCAAAGTGTGATGTCATTACCTGAAGTCCTCAAGTTTTGTATTTTGTCTACTCCCATAGGTAGGCCTAACTACCTCCCAGTTTGAAGTAATATTAAGTAACACAGTGATTGTAATATTTCAAACACCACAATAATGGAGTATTGCTAAGTATGGTTAATGTGCTCAAAAGATCACTACCATTTTCTTCCCCGGTTTTGAATTTATATTTGCTCTTCAATGGCATGTCTTCTGAACAGCTACAAAAAAAAACTCGACCTTTTGTTGGAAACATTGCAGTGGTAATATTAAAAACTGATAATTGTTCAACGTGCGCCATTAGAAGTTTTTGCTAGCTGTGATTTTTTTTTTCCCTTAAAGAACCAGCACTATATTCTGCTGTGACTTGCAAAACAACCTCATTATCCATCAGACCACCACAGCTATCAAGTTTTGTAACAAAGATGTCAGGCTTCACTCAAACCAGCTATCCCCTGCATACTTTCATCAAAGGTACGGTTTATTTCCAACACAGAGTGAAGTACATTGTGGTAAGTGGATAAATATTAACATTGCATTCAATTAAGTTTTGCATGAGTCACAAGATTAAATTGTCAGTGTGTGTCCTTTAGAGAGTGTTTAATATATATGACAGTGATTGGGGTGTGCTAACTGAGTGCTGTGCTGGGAAATGAGTCAAAAGATTTTGTGAAAGACTGAAATGTGACAAAGATGCAAAAAAAAAAAAAAAAAAAGAACTAATTGGGAAGGGGCCGACTGCACTTTCACATTTGATAGTTGGGATAGTGGTCTGTGTAACTACTATTAAGTCTTTAACATATACAGCTGTTGTGACTCATATCTGTGAAGTCACTGATTTAGCTGTGTAGTTTCACATCAGTACATGCAAAGCGTACAACTTATGAATTTAGTAGTATTTTCGAACAGAAGCCCCACTTCATAAGTCTTAAAGAGATTTCATAAGAAATCTTATGAAATCTTTAATGATGCTCGAGGAACTGGGCATCATTAAGGTGCAATTAAAGGTGAAATCCTACAATCACACCTGCATCAAGGAGATGAGCAATTTCACTTTTCAGCATTATTGTCACATGAGATTAAACTTGGAGCAGCAGTTAAAAAACAAAAATATATTGCAGAATATTGGAGAATATTTTTGCAGTACCTTGCAATACCACAAATGTATAGTACATTTTCAGCAACAAGGCAGTTAAAAGTGCTTTACATGAATTAGAAGGAAATACAAACAAACCAAAAGAGATAAAAGTTATGGATGGGGTTAGGGCCAGCCAAAGCCTCCATGGGGCCCTAAGCGAAATTTGTTTTTGGGGCCCTCTAGTACTGTTAACAATGTGGACTAGCTGCAATCAGCAGTCCGATCATTAGATCATTCATATAAACTTATTGCATCTCTGGCAGTGCTGTTTACATTATATACATGTATATTATAGGATACAGTTATTGGCCAACTGATTTATCGACCAGTCGATTTCTGGGCGCTGATTCCCTTAATTTTGGGGGATCATGATCAGCCGATACTTACATGTGGAGCCCATCTTATCCCCTAATCTTATCTTTGCCAGCAAAGGTTTAAAAATCATCCTCTGTCCTCTTCTGCTCTACAGTGAGAGGTTTGACTGACAGACCAACCAGGTCAGGTCTGAACATTTGCAGTTAACAATATTCACCCCCCTGTTGCCAACTCAGTGACTTTCTTGCTATCTTTAGCATTATTTCAGACAAAAAATAATAGCCAAAATCAAACCCGGCAGTCCAGGCTTTTTAAAGATCAGTAATCAGGGATCGGCCAGAAAACTGCAATCGGTGCAGCCCTACACACATATTCATGACATTCTTTGATTAAATAAATTTATCTTAAGTGTAACTCCAATAGCTAAAAATTTAATTTATACCAGGTGAGTCTTTCTCCCCTGAGAATGTGGATTCTGAGCCTTTTTTTAACAGAAGTTTCCCATAACTTAGAAGTTGATGTAAAAATGATGTTTGTTTTAGCCACAAAAATCATTTTGTGGCTCAACAGCCACAGTTATGCTCAACAGCAAACACATCCCCACAGGGCCGGCCCACGGCATAAGCAAACTAAGCAGCCGCTTAGGGCCCCAGGGCCACCAATCACGATCCCCCAAAATTAAGGAAATCAGCGTCCAGAAATCGACTGGTCGATAAATCAGTTGCCCAATAAATGTATCCTATTTTATATATGTATAAACAGCACTGCCAGAGATGCAGTAAGTTTATAGCAGGTGTGAATGATCTAATGATCGGACTGCTGATTGCAACCAGTCCACATTGTTAGCAGAACCAGAACCAAATTTTGCTTAGGGCCCCATGGAGGCTTGGGGCGGGCCTGACTGCGTGGACACACCCGGGGGGGCACCCTGGATTTATTCATGATAACAGGATTTCTGCTGTTTGGAGCTCATGGATTCCTGGCTTATTGACAAATTTGTGACGGAACTGGCCAAACTAGCGAACACTCAGCAAAACTCACATCCAACTTGCAGTCTCTGTCCACACCAACAGTCTGAGACTTGCAGCCCAGCTGAGGACTTAAGAGTTCATTGTTTAATTAAACTGACTGGACTGGATTAGGAAAGGCAAACACCTGAGAACTCAGCTCAGAGCAAATAAGGATCATGAGGTGGAAGCCAAGGAGCTCAGAGACAGAATTGTGGCAAAGCACAGATCAGGTCAAGGTTACAAAATAATTTCTGCAGCCGTCAAGTTTCATAAGAGCAGAGTGGCCTCCATAGTCCTTAAACGGAAGGAAGTTTGGGACAATTAGAACTCTTCCTAGACCTGGCCGTCCAGTTAACTGAGCAAGCGTGGGAGAAAAGCCCAAAAGTCACTGCGGCTGAGCTCCAGAGATGGAGATGGGAGAAAGTTTCACCACTCGGGGCTTTATGGCAGACGGAAGCCTCTCCTCAGTGTCAGACATATGAAATCCTGCATAGTTTGCCAAAAAATACATAAAAGTCTCTCAGACTATGAGAAATAAAATTCTCTGGTATGACGAAACAAAGATTAAATTTTTTGGTGTTAATTCTAAGTGGTATGTGTGGTTTTCTCCACATGTGGTTTTTAAGTGTGGAGAAAACCACACATACCATGCTCAGGACCTGTCCAATACAAACTCAACAGTGAAACATGTTGCCTGGTCTGATGAGTCCTGATTTCTGCTGCGACATTTGGATTGTAAGGTTAGAGTTTGGCATCAGTAACATGAAAGCATGGATCCATCCTACCTTGTATCAACGGTTCAGGCTGGTGATGGTGCAATTGTGTGGGGGATATTTTCCAGGCACACTTTTAATTGGTTCTCAATTAGTACCAATCGTGTCAACGGCAAAGCCTACCTGAGTACTGTTGCTGAACATGTCCATCCCTTTATGACCACAGTGTACCATCTTTTGATGGCTATTTCCAGCAGGATAACCCGCCATGTCATAAAATGCGAATCATTTCAGACTGGTTTCTTGAACATGACAATGAGTTCACTGTATTCGAATGACCTCCACAGTCATCAGATCTCAATCCAATAGAGCACCTTTGGGATGTGGTGGAACGGGAAATTTGCATCATGGATGTGCAGCCGATAAATCTGCAGCAACTGTGTGATGCTATCATGTCAATATGGACCAGACTCTCTGAGGAATGTTTCCAGTACCTTGTTGAGTCTAAAGCATTAAGGCAGTTCTGAAGGCAAAAAGGGCTACACAGTGGTAGAGCTGTTGCCTTGAAGCAAGAAGGTTCTGGGTTTGATTCCCGGCCCCAGTCTTTCTGTATGGAGTTTGCATGTTCTCCCTGTGCATGTGTGGGTTTTCTCCAGGTACTCTGGTTTCCTCCTACAGTCCAAAAACATGCCTCTCCAAATTACCCTTAGGTGTGAGTGTGTGTGTGCATGGTTGTTTGCCCTGTGACAGACTGGCAAACTGTCCAAGGTGTATTCTGCCTCTCACCTGGAACGGTAGCTGGAGATAGGCACCAGCAATCCTCCCAACAAGGTGTAAAGGGACAAGGGTGTAAAGAAAATAGATGGATGAAGGCATCCATCTATTTTCACAGATGAGTGTGAAAAGCTGGAACTTCTCCTTATTGTTTTCCCACACAGACAAAAGGCAGTTCAAATGATCCTAGCAAACCATCTGCTGGAACTACAGGTAACATAAAGGTCAATAGGCCAGAATACATTACTAATTTCAAAACCACAATTAGGGCATTTGAATCAAGACATGTTAAGTTTTAAAACTAGCTTATTTTAAATTTATTTTCTCAACACTATTAACTAATTTTCTTACTTACTAGACAACATGCTAGTGATGTCCCACATGCTACTGATAGCATTCATGCTAACATTAGCATTTTGTCTAATTTTAGCTTATGCATTATTTTTAACATAATGACTAGTGCAAGTACAGCTTAGTCAACATGCTTCTGCCTCTCCACAGGTTATTGACTACAATTTAGCTCAGGTTAGCATTGATGATTATTTTTAGCATCAGAACGCTGGGTTCCAACCGATGGGCACACATTGGCAGGCCCCGATTAAATTTCTTCAGGAATTTTCTAGTTTTTACTTAGAGC
>NW_015115517.1:0-11251 GCF_001443285.1 Poecilia latipinna
AATTCCTAGTTTTAGACCATAAAGTTTAACTGATCACTTTTGTCTTTTTGCATCATTTGATTCTCTTCAGTTCTCATCATTAATGTATCTTCTATGAGTTCATTACAGTAGTAGAGATTATTTGTCTCGTACTTTATGCAGTAAGTTCTGTTTGGTTCAGTACCTCTGCATCACCCCAGTTCTTGTGGTCGTAGTAGAAAATGAAGCAGCGGGAGCCAAACCGTGTCCATCCAGAAGGACAGGCAGGGGCATCTTAATATGTGAGGACAAGAAAATAATAAGAAATGAAAGACAAACCACTAACAGTTTTCTAAGCTAGTAACAAATGGACATGTCTGTGTTCAGCTCATTCAGTTCTGCATGTCTAGTCTTTATATTAGACAGTTTGATGAAACACTGAAGTTTTATAGA
Source organism: Poecilia latipinna (assembly GCF_001443285.1). NCBI lineage: Eukaryota > Metazoa > Chordata > Actinopteri > Cyprinodontiformes > Poeciliidae > Poecilia > Poecilia latipinna. Next base: position 412 of record NW_015115517.1, read on the forward strand.
AGATACTTATTAACCTGCTGAGTTGTTGAAGTCTGGAACTGGAACCTGTGAACACAAAGACACACAGCTGATAACGGACCCGTCCTCCTGCTGGCTTTAACATCATTTGTTGCTGCAGGTTCTGTGGATCAAATGTAAAATCTTCCTGCAGCAGAGAGCCTGTGGAGTTTCTCTGAAATGGTAAAAAGATCTTATATGCAGCAAACACCCAGACGAAAGCAGAACTGCTGCATTGCACGCAGCACTTTCTGGTGTCGCTGCCTGGTTACCATGACAACACCAAATCTCCATGACTTTTGGAGTTTTTCTGGAAACCACTGGGAAGACCCTTCTTGCTGTTATCCACTTTTAGTTCTGTATTTGGGTTTTTAACTGATGTCCCTAAACAGACCTGAAGATCAGGCGGATCGATGAAAATTGGACAATATTCACTTATTTTTTGCTATTTTTGTTTTGCTATATTCCATTACCCAGATCAGGAAACAGTTTATGGAGAAACAATTTACTCACAGCTTCAGCAGTCATCATGATGCAGCCGAGGATCAACACCAGCTGGAGACCGGACGCCATCTGTCCAAAAACAAATGTAGCTTTTTATACCCAGAACAGCAGAGATGGAGGCAGCAGATCAGCTTCAGATGAACAGAAAAGTGAGTTAAACATGGAGAAACTGCATGTCACCTTTGCTGCAGTGAGTCCTGACAGGAAGAGTAACACCAGATGGAAGAAAAGTCTGACCTCGTCTTTCTGATGAGGATCTTGGAATGTTGGAAACATCATGCTTCCTTCTCGTAACAAGGTTGTTTCCTGAGTTTTATCTCTGAGTTCCTGCAGAACCACTTTGCTTCACCACGTCGTCTGCATGCTGCTGTCTTTTCCTGTAAACTTGCTCACTGTTTCTGCTCTTGTCTACATGCAGCCTGCACATCTGATGGTGTCATGATTCTGGGATGTTGAAGAACACTTGGCCCATTTAACAAACACTCATGGACTCATGGAGCCTCTTTTATAGTTCTGTGACACAGTTAGGGACTGGAGGGAAGCTTGATTTCTAAATATCTTACATATATTAAACTTCTAATTTTTGATTTGTATGTCATTTCCCCCGCTAAAGCTTGCTAATAAAATATTGAAGTCTAAATTAATGTTGTGGACAGTTAAATTAATTTAGTCACCTAAATATTAATCCTTCTGATTAACATAAATTTGATGTTTATGATCCTAGTAAACAAGGGGCTTCAGACGTTTCTTTAGTTCAGATAAATAATGACCCTGGGACTCAGTCCGAGTCTCTAAAATGCTCTAAGCTGTAACAAGCACGTTATTAATAGAGAGAGAGCTGCCGTGAACAGGCGTGGTTTAAGCTGTCGGGCATCGGCGGGCTACTCCGATGTCTGATTCATGAACTGTAGCGGGTCATAACGTCTGGATCTGAAGGTAGTTAGAGCTTAGACGCATCTTAACCAAAATGTCCTCTACATTTGTATCTGTGGTAATAATTAGAGGCTTTTCGGACCCGTTAGTCGGAGAGCTGGTCAGTAATCAGTCCGCTGGAGTCTGGGAGGTGTTAGACTGAGTACTGTGTAATAACACCTGCAATAACACAACATCTTAACATGGGCAACCTGAAATAAACATATTAGTCTCTTAACTCACTGACTGTCTTTATTCATTCTAAGGAGAAAAGTGGTGCTGCTTTGTAAATGTGACTGGCCACAGCAAAACTGTCAACACGTTTACTGAAGGTTTGGATCTGATCTTTTCTTTCAACATGCTGTTCTAACCACAAAAGTTCTGCAAACTGAAAACATTCCTGCAGATTTCATTTCATCTGGTCGTATTAGTAACCCTGATGATGGTTTCTTTCCACCAGTATCTTCTGCTTATCTTTTGAATGACATTTTTAAAACCTTTTAGTAAATCACTTCATCTAAGCTGATGTGCTATTTGCCTGGTTTTGCTTTCTGCATTTTTGCTGAGATGATTTGATATTAAGCTGATAAATATCTGCCAACAGTAATGCTCTAATTTCTGCTTTAATTCAGGATTTTATTCTGGTTCATCAGATTACAGACGAGTCAAAACGCTTCAGGTCTTCATATGAATCTCCTAATTCTGACTTAATCCAGATTAAAAGATATTTCAGGAGTTAAAATCAGCTCCCCAAACTAAATGATCAATGTTTTCACCAGACTCATAGATCAGTGCTTAAAGTGAAACTAATCCCTAACATTTTTACCAATAAACTCTCTGAATAAGTTATTTAAGGTTCTATCTCTATATGTCTGTGGGAAATCTGACATTTTTATGCAAATCTGTTTAGTTGTCAGTTTCACTTTCACAAGGTTGTGAATTATACTTTAATTTTTAGTTTCTTGTTTGGTTCCAGTAGATCATAAAATTCATGTTTTCATTGTGTTTTTACTCCATTTTTGCAAAGAATCCTGGAAACCTTTGAATGATTTATATTCATAATTTTCATGGCATATTGAAAACAATCTGTTACGTTTAAAATGTTTTCAAAGTATGAAAAATAAACTTGATACTGAATTTGAAAATGAGGCTAAAATAATCATGTGCAGGTTTTCAAACCACTTAATGAAGTAAAAATATTTGACAGCATAAAGATCATTAAATCAAGTTTGTGTTTATAATGTTACTTTTTATTTCAGAAGATTAAAAACCCATTAAGCCCAAAAGAAATCCTACCAAACACAGACTTGCTATCAGAGCAGCATTCCCTCTTATCCATTCGTTCCCCTTAGACCTTTTAAACTTTTGTCATCTTACAACCACACAATTAATTTCAGTTTATTAAAAGTATTAAAACTGAGCAGAGATGAAGCTGAGAAGATTTTCAGCAGATGGTTGGAGGCTTCAGACTTTTTTGGCACAAACAAATGGGCATGGCTGGGTACATGGTCTGTCGTTCCACTTGCTCCCTGTTAGGAGAGAAAAGCACCAGCATGACGAAACATCTGATTCTTCTACATTTCCATCTTAGTTCATGTTTTATTGAATTACATGGAACTTTTAAGCCAGGTTCAGGTTTCAGCATTCCTTCATTCAAAAACTAAATAACAAACAAATCAAAAATGGGTTTATCTTTACCACCGCAGTTCATTTCCAGACAGTTTTCTGTTTGTTGGTAATTATCAGGCTGACTGAGAGCGAAGGCAGAATAGTCAAACTTTGATCCGTCGCTCCACATCCACTGTCCCTCCTAACACAAATGAAATGTTAGCTTGTAGTTAACTAACAGTACAGTTACTGAAATATCATTTACTGCAGGAGAGAGTACAGTCCTCATCAAACACAAGGCCACACACACTCTCAGATGAGTGTGTGTGTGTGTTATGCAGATAAACATTCTGTGTTTATCCACACACAGTACAAGTTGAATGTGTGTGAACAAGCCGCTCATCCAGCGCGTCACCTGGTCTGGTTTTCTGAACCTGCTGTGATGGCGTCATGGCCGCCGGTCCATGTGATCGAAGGGCTGCCAGTGCCCCGTACGACCATGTCACTCAGGAAGTCGTTTTCTTCGTTGGTGTGGACTGAGGCCAAATTCCCACCAATAGAAATGCAGAAGGCCTAATGCAGAGCAGACACAGCAGAAAAAGTTACAGTTGGAAAATAAATATCTTCAAATGAAGAATCAAATGTGTCTGAAACTTAAGCTAAAATGTTAGAACAAAAATGGTCATTTTCCTGAAATTTTGTTGAAAGATAAATTCAGATAAATTCAACAAATTAAAACAGATAATGAAAAGCTTTGGTTATTTCATGAAGTGTTTTTAAATTATTTTAAAAATCATTTTTATGCTAGTATGAGCCATTCAGCAGCAGTGAGTTTATTTTTTTAATCAGTTAAGGAAGTGAGACTGATGGTCTGCAGGATGAGTCTGATTATTTAACGAACGTGACAGAGGATCTATGTGCCTGTTGTGTTATTTTAAAGCTGAAAACAGAGCAGCTTCATGTTGGTGAGCAGCTGAGGAGGATGTTACGAACTGAAGCAGAGTTGTGTTTGTGCTCCTCTGCACCTCGGCATCGCTCCACGTCCTCGGGCTGAAGTAGAAAATGAAGCAGCGACTTCCAAGCTGGGTCCATCCAGGAGGACAGGCTGGAGTCATTTAATGTGAGGAGGAAAAAATTCAAAAGATATTGCATTAAATTTGAATAAATGATAATGAATTCATAGGTATATGTTAACCCTTCTATAGTTAAATTCACTCTCCAGATGCTTATTGGTGATGACAGAACTTTTGATCAATTAATGACTCAGTTTGGCTGCACAAGGGGGAGAGAGATCAGTCCATACGGAGGCCTCAGTCCTCGACCAGGCTGTTGACCTTTGCTCTCTGTCACAACCTGCTGTCCTGTCTGACAATAAAACCTTTCAAAGAAAATGTTTTGCTGCTGGGATGGTGAAAGCCTCCCTGTGTCATGATAACCACACACTTCCTCTTTAGTCACGTCTGCACAAATGAAGCTGTATGTGTCGGCAAACTGCATCCAGTTTTCTGTTTCCTGTAAAGTAAAGCTTCTTCTGTCATGTGGAGAGGTTGGTGGTGGTGAGGAGAGACACAGAGACCCAAGTTGTAGAAGAAAAGGATGAATTTAATGAAGAGTGTAGCTGAAAAACAGTCCAGATCTCAGGCAGAGCAGAAACAGAGGCTCAGCACCAGCAGCAACTCAGTTAAACAGAGACTAACAACGAGCTAATGCCACCACAGGACTTAACAGTTCAACTCTGCCGGCAGACGAACTGTCACAGACAACAGGTGGGTTTAGATACACAGGGAGGGTAATCAGGTAACTAGACACACCTGGGAAACAATCAACAGAGACTCAGGACAGAACCTGAACACAGAAAACCCTTCAAATAAATACACAGAAACACGGATCATGACCCCTTCATGTTTTTGTTCTGGGGTTAATCTGCACGTTTTGGACCAGAACCCGTCTTCTACCTGAGCGCTTTGATGGTTGGACATTCCCATCATGCCTGTAGTTGCACAGACAAATGCTGCACCTTTAAGCTTTGGTAAGTTGTTCCCAGGAGGAACCAGACTGGAGCAGCTCCATGATTCTCTGATAGCTTCTCTAATTTCTTTTAACTTTCTCATCGTGTTGAATAAGAGAGTTTTTCAGCTGCAACCTTGAAATAAATCTAGAGGCGTGACGCCAGCTTACTGAAGTGTCTGTTAACCTGTCAGAGGTTTGTGGAAGGAAACTCAACAGGTTCCACTGCTTTCTCTGATAACCACCAAATGTATGTCAAATTCAGGGAACGTTCAAAACAATCTCTAAGAAATGTTCTCACTAAGTCTTCTGGCATTTAGCAAATAGAAATAATTTTGGTAACTAACTACCAGTGTGACAAACTTGATTCTGCAGGGGTTTATTTAACTGTGGCTTCGTGCCACGATCAACAACACGTAGAGGAAACGCTGCACTGTGCAGCACAGCGACGCTCCAAGACTTCAGCTGAAGAAAAAAACAAATGGCTTCCCAAGCTGTCACACAACTGATGCATAAAAAGTACATCTATGACGTTTCATTTATAGCATGTGTAATATCACCAAACCACCAAAGTTTTATAGGAATAATTACCAACCTGCTGAGTTTGGAACTGGACCCTGTGAACACAAAGACACACTGATGACCACTGACCTTAACGGCATCCTCAGATTCTGGTGATAAACTGAAAACTCTTTGTGCATTTGGACATTTTGACATTATTAATCTGTTAAAGATCTTATAATCAGTAGCAAACAGATGGAAACTGATGTATTTACACCCAACAGTCTCTGCTGTCACTGGTTGGTTTTACTGTGAGCTTCAGCTTTCTGAGCTTTTTGGAAGTTTTCTGGAGGCTCTTTGGGAATCTGCTTACTTATTTTCACTTTTTGTTCAGCATTTCAGTTTTTATCTGATGAAACGAACCAAGATCAGACGGAGCAGTGGAATATGGACGACGGATTCACTTGATTTCTGCCGCCTAGTTTAAGCACAGGTTTTGGCTGGGTGCATTTTATGACCCAGCTCATGAAGCAGGTTATGGAGATACAAAAATATCAATTGGCATTAAATAACTTACAGCTTCAGCAGTCATTGTGATGAAGCCGAGGATCAATACCAGCTGAAAACCTGAATCCATCTGTGAAGAAACAATAAATTTCAGCTTTTCAGATAAAGTCAGAGTTGAATCGACAGACAGTAATGAAAAGCTGGATGCTTCCTTTGCTGCATGCAGAGAGAATAATACCAGATAGAAGGACGGATCTTATATAGGATTGTTGAAAACTTCCTTCTCGTAAAATAAAATTAGTCTTCACAAAAAAGACAAAATTTCCAAGACAGATGTTTCCTGGATTTAAATATTTCTTTTCTTTAGCTTTGTGGAATTGTTTTCTAGCAGAAGAATTTGACATTGTGTAATCGTTTCTGCGTTGCGGCTTTCATTGGCTGATTCGGCCATGACGGGTTTTCTTCTAAATGGATGCTGTTGCTTTTTATTCTGAGAACAAACAGAAAACAACCAGGTTGTCATTAAACAAACTGTGATTAAATGATCAATGAACATCTCAGTGTTAATTCAAGAAGGAAAAGGTTTTACTCAGGTGTTCAAGGTAAGAAAAGTTTTCATGGTTCAGGGAGTTGATCTGAGCTGGCATATCGAGGATCTGCTCGTCTCTGTGGTTCTGTTTGACCCATTTTAGGATTCTAGATATTTTATATGAATCTTCAGAAAAGGTTTAAACTTTCAGCATGTGAGCCTGGTGAGAGAAGGATGAACATAAACTGTCCAGAAATATCAACATAATCATCGGCCAAGAGCAAAGGATGCTGGGAGATTTATACAAAAGGCTCAACTTCTTGTGGGTGACTTCAGTCGTTGTTGCTCTCCCCTGTAGATGGCGCTACAGAGCAGCGGCAGCAACCAACAGCATTTATAAGGACTCATTCATCCCAAATGCAATTTACTGAATTATTGACAATTATTCAGATGTGAAGTTTGTGATCCTCTTCTTCATGTATTGTGTTTTTATATGAATGGAAAATTTAATGCAAAGCAGAAGAAGGAAGTAAAATCTGAAACGATCTCCCTCTTTTCTCAGAAAAGATTATATCTTTGTTCAAAAGCAACAAAGCTTCAATCGGCCTTATAAACATTTCTAAAACAAAAACTGGTCTAACTGCATCAACCGGCTGCCACAGACTGAGGAACCCAACGAACACCTGTCCGTCTGCGGCGCCTAACGTTTCCATTTCTTCTTCTATAAAGTTTATACATCTATAGCTAACATCTGTTCACTGATGTCAAATTCCTTGTTTCTGAACAGCAGCTTTGCAAACAAAGTATTCTGATTCATTTTTTCTATATTAGACAAAATAATCTGCACCTGTTTTACATAAACAAAATCCTCACAACTCAAGTTTGATATTTAGCTGCTCAAAACATTTTTAAATGGAACATTAAATTAATTTAAAAACAAACATAAAACATGACTGAGAACAAAGTTTAGTTGTTATAAAGTCAGTCACAGTGAGGATGGACGACGTTCTGCCTCCTGATCGGGTCGAACGGTTCTGCCATCCATTCCAGGAACTTGTCTTGAATAAATCTATAAACATTTCCGATCTATCCTTGGAAATGTTTGCTTTCAAATGCATCATTTGAAAGGTGTTTGCCAGTTGAGTGTCTGTGTACCTGGTCAGGTGATCAGAGATACACGGAAACAGACAGCAGGGGATTTTTCTTCAGGTTACTTTAACACTACAATCTAAAGATACAATATTTAGACAGTTGCATCAGTCGGAGATGTTTTATTGTTGCAGCTGAGTGCAGCAGACTGACAGCCGTTCGTTGTGTCCTCAGTCTGTGGCAGCTGCTTTGAAAAGGCAGATAATTTCACATTTTACTTCCTTCCAAGTTACTTTTTCATTAATATTAATATGTTGCATGTTCATCTTAAACTGAAATAAGTAAATTAAAAATGTAAATCTCCTGTGTATTGATGAGTTTAAGCTCCAGGTGGTTCTGACTGTGGACCAGTTGATTTAAAATGTTTAACAGCTGAGTTCAGGTTCAGTCAGTTGGGTAGAAAGTTTTAATATGTTGAAGTAAAACATCAGATCCTAACAACCAATGAGGATAAACGTAGATTTTCATGTCTCTGATTTCATTGAAGATTAAGAAAAAGTTCAATATTTTACAGATTCTATATCTGTAAAACACACTGATCAGCAAATGTTTTTTACAATTTGTTCATATTCAGCTAAAATATTTTGTGACTTATTGAAGTTTATTATTAAACAGTTTTTAATGTAAAATAAAATTGACAGATCAAATTTATTTCAACCCATTGATCTGCATACCTTCTATCTTTATCAAATAATTTGACTAATGAAATACTAAAAAACATTTTTGTTTTGCATGAATAATATTCAGAGATAATTACATATTTGCTGAACACTTTAAGCGTTCAGCAAATATTGACTGAAAGAATATAACATAACTGTATCCTGCAGTTAAGCAGGATACAAGACTGCCACCAAATTAAATATTAGGACAATATTGTGCGTGTTGTTTGCAGATGTCACATTTAGCGAGACGCTGCAGCTACTTAATGTCTGCGATCTCTGAGACGTCCTGATTCCAGAAACGGCTGCTGGAAGAAGAAACTCCCACTGAAAATCTCAACAAGGTGAAGCTGAACTTGTTTTTGCTCATGTTGTGTTTATGCCACCACAGCTTCCTAATTATTAGAAGTTGTCTGATTTTAGTTTAATATGTTTCTTATTCCAGTTAATTTCCTAAGAAAACTATGAGATAAACATTTTGAATAATTCTTGCCACAGATGGCTTCAGCCCTGCACTTGACTTTGCTGCTTTGTCTGAGCGGAGCTCTCTGGGTCAGAAAAAGTGTAAGTTTTTCATGTTTCTGATCATTTGATGTGTCACTGCTTATGTTTATTTGATCAAACTGTATGATTGCAACAATCCAGTCTGTTTTATGTAAATATCAAGCGACTAGTGAAGCAATCCAGCATATTTACTGTTACTAAGTTCTAATACTTTGTCTCTTTTCCAGCACCAGGCAGAATCAGGTGAGTTCGTCTCATATAACGGTAGACAGTGTGAAGTGATGTCAGCATGGATGCTTAATGACTTTCTGGTTGTTGATCCAAGGAATGAAGATCCAGAGTTTAAATATTAGAGTGTTTGGGACAGCATCTGTTCTACCTGTGTGTGTGTGTGTGTGAATGCTGGTTGTGTCCCATGTGCATCTCTTGATGCCACGGCAGCCTTTCTCCACTGAACATTGAGGAAGATACAAATGTTTTTTGATGTGCCATCTTTTTTTATTCAGTGTAGATGCTTCATTTTTTCAGAAATTAAAAAATTAAATCATTTTATTGTCGTTTAGAGGTTGGAATAATTTCTCTTCACAAACTTCAAATTTGAATGAAAACAACTTTAAAGTAGTGGCATGATGTATTTTTCAGACACAATCAAGTGATACACATTACCTTCAGTTGCTATAAAATGCTGTGCATATCAAACATAAGTTGATTTCACTTTCTGATGCCTTGAAATTGGCCTCTGTCTCTTTAAGAAGCTCCTGCTCCTTCCAACATCCTGCGTTCAGCACATCCTCACAACAAAACGTTTCTATGTTAAGTACAACCATTCTTAGGAGCTTTGGACTGATAAGTAGTTTATTTATAAGCCTAGCAGGTTGCATTTCCACCAGGTGTTTACTGATTGCTGCTGCTAGTTTAGAGGAGCTGAGAGGGAGCAGCGCTTTGTGAGACGAAGCCTTCAGACACCCTGAATAATTACATCAGGAGATCCAAGGATTTCTCAAACACTATGAAAAAATGAAGGCAACACATTATAACATGATGCAAAGCTCAAAAAGGTTAATATAGTACTGCCTCTTTAAATCTAAGATACAGTAGAAAGATGGAACTGCACTGTGTCAAGATGCCGTCTGGTTAAATTGAAGGTCACAGGTTAATTTGTTTATAAGACAAAGTATTTTTCAGCTTGAATCATAATCATAAGGAAAAAAAACCCAAGATGTTGCTGAATTCATCTCCACAGTTAAACTAAACTGGATCAGGCGTCTTCTGCACGGCTGTAATTCAGGACCAGCCTGCAGCAAACAATCAGGTCTGCAGAGAGGCTGACCTTTCATCCAAACAGGCCAAGGGTCAGGAAAACGACAGCTAACATCTCTGCAGACCCCACACATCCTAGACACAATCTGCTTAGATTTTCACCTTCCAGACTACTACACTGACTACAGAGTCTCTACCCCAGACTGTCTCTCTGCGGTCAGATAATTCTACCTGGTCTTCCTCTTTTTGGAAAAACATTTTTTAGGAGTAGTTTTTTTTCCCCACATTTTCATATGTATTTATATTTAATATGTTTAAACACTCAGAATTTACAGTTTGTAATTTATGGTAAGGCCAAAAGTTTAATTTCAGACATTTAGAACCAATTTATTCAACTTTTCAGCTTCTGAACTAGTATAAATTATTCCTGTTTATTATGAAACATTTCTCCTTGCTTATGACTCCACAAAGCTCAGAACAGCGCCTTCAGTCAGAGAGTGATCACCTGTGATGACAGCGATAACGTCCAACACCTCAGCTGTGGTGAGTTAGAAATGGTTTCATAAGTTTGTTTCTGTTTTCTTTTAAAGACAAATAGTGTTTTACTGACGGACGTTGTGTTGACTGAACACTGCCACCCAGTGGTTGAAGGTGGTATGACGTGTTGACTGAACACTGCCACCCAGTGGTTGAAGGTGGTATG
>NW_015115517.1:14628-55973 GCF_001443285.1 Poecilia latipinna
AACTTTAATTTTGGGCCATATGAACATAATTGGGGATAAATGTATTGATAAAACATATTAAACTGTTAAAGTATGCAGGTAAAAACTAATTTAATTGATAAATATTTAAGCACACAATATAAAAAGATGTGGCAGGTTTTTGGAGACTCACATCTCCAGTTAAGGTTCGCTGATGCAGGAGATTCCAGAAAAGTCAGTGAGTAAAAATCAAAGTTTATTAAAAAGTACAAGATATCTTGGAGATCCACTTAAAACATGCATACAGAGTTACCCAAAGGCAAATCCCAGAGAGATCTGAAGTCTGTTTACAGCTCCCCCAGAGACTGTCTTGCCCTGCTCTTTAAATCTGTTTCATTATCACACTAAATATTGGCTGGAATCATTTAAATTTAATAAGTATTTAGATATGTTAACTTTTCCAAAATTTCAGCACTATTCAAATCAAAATATGTTTGGCTACAGTTTAACCAAATAATTAGCTAAACTGTAATAAATTAACCAAGAAAGATGAAGGCCTTCTCTTTAACAGTTTATGTCAGAAATGGACAGGGCCGTGCAGAGACCACTAAAGGGGAAGATGCTCAAAAAAAAAGGCACATCTAACCGCATTCTAGGACAGAATATTAAGCCTCTCAGCTTTGTTAATTTGAGTTAATAAAAAAGTTTAAACAAAACAATTTGTTTTTAGAAAAGAAATTAGAATTCCAAAAGTTTTAATTACAATTTTATTTTACTTGATTAATATCCTTGTTGGACTTTTTAAGAGCTATTCTTCAAGATATATTTACCCAACGCCAGAATAAATGAAATGTACATTATGCAGCAAACGAAATAAGATCTGACATTTGTCCATTATGGAGATGATCGGTTTGGACGGGCGAGGTTCCCCTATTGCATAATCAATACTGAAGAATGACTGACATTAACGACACAGAGAAGAAGCTTTTCAGCTAATAGCACAACAGCCTAATGTCTGCATGATAAAAATACTGAATCCATAAGTTTTTCCTCACCCGTCTCCTCCCCTCAGTAGTTCTTCAGAGAAAGGCAGAGGCCTTTCAGTGTCTCTTGCATTTCATTACCTCTCTTCTTAAACCGCGACTCCGAGCTGAAGCAGAAACTGTCATGTTGGGTTCTAGCCGGGTTACCCACATGCAAGAACACACTGAGAGAAGCGATATGAAAACAATATTTATTTTGGGAAAGGTGGTTGGGATCAGGGGGAACAGTCCTGGAACCTGGGAGTGGAGGGAAACCGGTCGGACTGTTGAGAAAAGCGGAGTGAAATACTGGACAGATCCCAGGAAATAATTCAGAGAGTCTTTCTGAGAGTGCTTACTTGAAGGCGGAGTTGGGTTTTGTCGGTGGCGGCAGCTGGAGAAATGGGTTACCGTTGGAGAGCGAGCAGGTAAGCCTTGTAAGCTGGTGAGAGGAGTGAGCTGACATCTGAGCAGGGGTCCCGATGGCTAGCTCCCAGGCATGAAGCGCCGGCAGGCCCAGCCTGTGCCGAGACGCAGGGAATCCACGGGAAGGGACCAGGGAGGCGAGTGCACGAGGGAGGGCAACCGATTGGCAACACCAATGGCGTCGTGAGGAAACACAAGGGAAATCCAGACGGGAACGCTTGTCCACCTCGAGGAGTCTCAGGATGACCACAAGGAAACCTAACAGAGGAGTGATCAAAAAACGAGTTCAATCGTAGGAGGCTTTCACTAAGGAAACGTTTACCAGTTGAGGCAAACACTCAGGCACTGGAGTGTCAGCTAGTCGCTCCTTATGAAGCACCTCTGCAGCTCTCGGAAATTAGACACAGGTGTGTCTACAGGTTGGCCACCACACTTCTCCAGGGGCTCCGCCCAGTGGTGACATCTGGTGGCTGTGAGGGGAAGTAGCAGCTTCCCAGAAAACCCAGGACAGAACAGAAGAGGAAAAAAAAAACAAAACAGAAAAAAACCCAACCTAACAGAAATGAGACTTCAACGTTTTCCGTCATCTGACAAGCAGCAGGTCTACTCCACTTTATTCACCAAAACGTTTTGATTCACCAAAACCTGATCTGTAATCTGGAACATTCAGCTCCAGTTAGCCGCCTTATCTCACTGCGCGAGAGGAAACTGCGTCATGCGTCACGGGCAAAAGGTCAAAGGTAACAGGGTGACCGGAAGGCTTATTGTGTTGTACAAAAAAATAAATTAAAAATAAATAATAATAATAATAATAATAATAATAATAATAATAATAATAATTTTAGTACATGTTATCTGTCAGAAGATGACTTAGGAAATAATAATACCAACAAAAAAATAAAAAAATGACCAAAAGGGAACTTGGGGGCAAGGGGCAAAAGGGGCAAAAGGGGCAGGTGCTCATCCCCCCACCCCCACCCGCACGTGCCTGGAAATGGACAAAACTTTCACCAGCTAAAGAGCCAAAAACTGTTAAATGTTTTCTAAGAAAGGGAAGGCTTTTTAATGCGACACTGCAGTTTGTCCAGTTCAGTGTGACGTTTTCAAAGTGAATTTTCATCTCTGCTGCTGCGTTTGTCTCCTCACTGTGTAACAGAAACAGGAGTGATCTCTGTGCAGTCGGTTCTGTACGGACGGGAAGACAGAGAGACCTGCAGTGAGTTCAGACCCGACAACCAGCTCACCAACACCAAATGCTCCCAGAAGGGCTCCCTGGACACGCTGAAGGCCAGGTACCAGACCCAGTGTTCCCAGTTAATGCCATTTAAAGTTCCAACAGCTGCAAACTATGTGGCTTTTAACCAAGACAAACTGTGTTGTCTCATCCAAAGGCAGTGCTGTGTTTTTTAAAATATTGATGTAAGTTCATGCAAATCTGGCTCCATTTGGCTAGCAGTAAAAAATGAGCACATTTTGATTAAAGCAGTTTTGTCCAAACCTTTGAACTCCTGATGTGATTCTGAACCTCCTGTTAACGATGCTACACGTCTGACCCTTCACACATCTGACTTTGATGGATACATTTGTAAAGAGTTTCCCTAAAAAAAAAAAAAATAAATTACAATCAACCTAAAATTAAAATTGTTACATACAACATAGTATGTTTAATAAGCATTTTTTAATTTTACTTTTGATTCAAAAGAAATGGGGACCACACATCTTACTCTCAGATTTCAGGCCTGAAATAATTAATTCATAATAATTACAATTACTATTCTTTTCTAAATTTGGAAAGACCTTCAAACGCAGAGAAACTGTCTCTTAATTTAAAGTAGCATTTAGAGCTTTATAGTGGAACATTTAAAAGACGTGTTTGTAGTTCGGTTGTTCGCTGCTGCCCAGCCGTCTCCTGTTCCCTCATTACTCCTTTATTTAACCCCTCCTGTGCCACCTGCTCCCTGCCGGGTCCGAGTCGTGTGCCAGTTGTCGTACGTTGTCCCGTCTGCCCTGCCTTTGTCGTGTGTTTGTTTCCAGTTGCTACCAGCGTCTGAGCTCCTTGTTTTGTTGCTCACCTGTTCTGCCTGGACTCCTGTTCTCTTTGTGATCTTCATTAAAACCAACATTTCTGCCCTGCCACCCGGTCCTATCATGTCCATCCTCATCTACAAACAACCACATTTCATGACAGAAATATTGATAACACTGCTGCTTTTTCTTGGCCGACTGGAGCTTTGCTTTTTAAATATGTAATGTTTATGCTGTGTTTATTGTGTCTTCTTCCCCTTCTCTTCCTCATGAGGCCCGGCCTCTAACTAGGGCAGAAACTGCCTAAATAAAGGTTCAAATAGCCAGAGCAATTAAGCATGCAGCAGCAGTTTTATGAAACACCCAGACTGATGTGACTGTAACAAACCCACAGAGAAACTTCTTTTTTTTAGATGTGATGGGAAGAAAGTGTGTGAAGTAAACGCCGGCGTGTTTCGTACTTCTGATCCTTGTTTCGGCATCTATAAATACGTGGACACCACATATTCCTGTTTCCCTGCAGGTTTGTATGTTTTATTGCAGAGATCTTATAAAAGCTGGACAGAATGTGAATTATTAGTGTGATTTCTGTTTCTCCAACAGTCCGAACCGTGGCCTGTGAACAGTCGCTGTTAAACCTTCAGTGTGGTCTGGTCACAGATTCCTTGTTTCTCTCAATTTTGTTCAATTTTCTGCATTCACTGACTGACTGACCTCATGTTTCTTCCTTCCAGATGAGGGGCAGGTCATATCTGTGATTGGGGCGTTTTACGGCCGCTCTGACCCGACCACCTGCTCTTTCCAGCGTCCTCCCGCTCAGGTCCAAAAGACCGACTGCTTGAGGCCCTCAGGCGAAGTCGCTGCCAGGTACTGATCGTCTGTCTGCTCTCAGCTTCGACCCGATGCCTTCCAGCTTTCTGCAGCTAACTGCTGTTGCATTAATGTGGATCCACAGCTGCAATGGAAAAACCAGCTGCTCTGTCAAAGCAAGCAACTCTGTGTTTGGAGACCCTTGTGTTGGAACGTACAAGTACCTGGAGGTGGCCCACACCTGTGAGAGTGAGTGGGACAAAACCGCAGGCTTTTATTGTGACAGAGACGAGGACATTGCATTGTCCTTTAGCTGCTCATCAAAAGCTGTTTGTCACAACATAAAACAACCAAATTTATTTACTTGAATTACTTTAAAAACACTTTTCTATACCATCATATCTGCATCTCATAGTAAAAGTTAAAGGCCATGGATGTGTTTTTTCTATAGTCTCAGTCTGTCTCAGTTGTTATGTTTTCTACCAATAAAGTTTTTCATTCAGTGTGTTTTTCTAACACTAGCATCTCAGACCTTCTTTCTTTTTGTTCTTTTGCAGATCCTGTGATTAAACCAGGTGCCTAAAATCAAGATAACACATCAGAGATCCCTAAGCTTCTTACATTTAATCAAAAATGAATTGCATATATAGTTCAAGAGCTTCTGTCTGGCAGCATGTTGTTCATCTCATCACCCAGTTCAGTCTGAGCTGCACCGCTGATTTAAGATCGTTCCTTTGATTTGATTCTTTAACTGCATAAATAAACCTACTCCAGCATCTTGCTCAGTCTCTTGTAGTTTTATTAAAATACCACAGAGTTTAATCAAGCAATCAGAAAACAATGTTGCCTCTGACTTTTTTTAAAAAGAGAAAATAGTTTACTACTTGTGCTACAATAAAAAATATTTTTGTGGTTTAAAAAAATCACCAGCAGCAGGAACTGTGAAGTCAGACTGCATAAATGATAAGGCTGATGAAAAAATAACTGCTGCTTTTACATAGAAAGGGAAACATTTGAATATAATATAATATAATGATTGAAAAAAATACTAAAACATAATATATAAATTCTATTTATATACATTCAGTCAAATCCCTAAACCATGATATTTTATTGGTTATTATATGGTTTTTAAATCTTTCATATGAGTACATTGGTTTTATATATAAAAACTATATTGCACAGAGAGCAGAGGATCGCTGAAGCAACCAGGCTTCCAGAAGCTCAGCAGAGCCAGATGCTGCTCTGCTGCATCGATGGAGCAGTGCTGCAGCAGCAGTGCATCAGTGCATCCATATTTCTGCTACAAAATATGGATTTTTGTAGCAGAAATATGTTGTGCTGCATGCACAACATATTTCTGCTACAAAAATCCATATTTAATTGGGCTTAGTTAAAACAAAATAAAGCTGAGTAGATAAATTCTCAGCAGTAGGCCATAATAATCAAAATTATGACACATTAATAGAAGATGCTTGATGTCGATCTATGCTTGTAATGAATCAGTCAGGAATATATGAGGCACATTATACAGAAGTTAAGTTTTCAGTCTGTCCTGTTTGGCTCATCTAACAGGACAGATGTTGCACCTTTCCAGTCTAGACTGCAGGGAACACTCATCATGAGGGCTGATCTTCCCTCCATGCAGGAGATGTACAGGTTAAAGGTCAGGGAAAGTGCAGCTAGCATTTCTGCAGACCCCACACATCCTGAACACAAGCGAATGAATAGTCAGAGAGCCCAGGTCGACACCATACATATTTGCACTAATGCAACCTTATCTTTTTAATATGCAAAAGCACTCTAAATACACTTATTTATAAAAACATACAATTTACCATTTATGTATTTAAATGTTAAATGTTTGTGAAATTCTTAGTTTTGTTTTTTAATCATCTTGGTGAAATAACATGAACATATTCAGTTCAGTTTATTTCAATAGCGATACATATATTTAAAACTATCCAGTTTTTTATCCAGTATTTTTGTTGTTGTTAACGGAAAGTTGTTTAATAAAGCTTTCAAACAAAAAACTGTCACGTGATAGGAGCTCTGTTGCATTCAATGTCTCGGGAAATATGCGCTTCCAAAACAAATCATGCATTTGTTAAATTATTCCGAATAGTAAAAAGTCCGACTATGAAGCATTTGAAGCAAATTACTTTAGATTTATTTATTATTTCAAACATATCTTTTGGTTTTCCCGTCGATAAATGTTCTTTTCTTAGCTTTTAGCTCGGCTGACTCTGTTTTTTACCACAGTTCATGAAAGCAGCATGACACAACAGCAAAGATGGCGTGCTGCAGAAGCTGTTTTTGTTGCCAGTGTTGCTGCAGGGAGGGAGAGACGCGGACGCCGGAGGAGCTGGTGAGGACAGCGGGGGTACAGGCGGTGAAGGCGGGGTTCGGTGGGGCATTCCCGGGTTCTGGTTCGGTTCTCCTCAGTTCCTCCAGGAATCTCTGCTCCACCCTGCTGCTGCTGCATCTCCTGCCAGCCTCAAGTGTTCAGCTTCTCCCTAGAGAGAATCTGTTTTTCTTCCCGTTTATTGGTTTAATTTCAGCTTATTTCTGTTTATCAGTAACTCCTGTTCACAGCTATAAACTCATTTAAATATTTTTGTGCATCTGTCCTGATCGTCCACCCGAAGTTATCACCACAGTAGCAGACAGACGGCAGATTGCAGTCCTGCTGTTGGAATTTCATCTTGTTTCATTACTGATTCAATCTGCTTGTGCATAATCTTTTTTTTTTTAATATTCTTTCATATATTCTCAGACAATTCTTGGGGAACTCCGAGATGAGGAAGATGAGATTCTGCCCAGGAAAGACTACGAGGTGAGAAACGGTTTAAAGCGGTTCTGATCAGCAGTTCTGCAGAAGCTTTTCTTTGGTATTTTGTTGCTTTGAGTCTAAATCGCTTTGACCCTGAGGGACCCAGTTCTATGGCCGTCTTGTACATCATCAGCATTTTCTCCTGATTACCTTCTGTAAGTGGTTTCGTCGTCCATTGGTGGTGTTAGCGGATGTGGCTTGTGCGTCAGATTTACAGGTGTACCAGAAACGCATACCGGAACCTTTGTATGTCTTTAAAAAAAATGCAGTTAATTGTGTTAAAATCTAATTAATTATTCAAGTTTAACCCATTAAAGTCCTGGCCCTAATTTTGATCCCTGTCAGCTGATGTGGGCGTGACAACCAGGACCTTCCTCTGTCCACCATGGGGGATTTTATACATGAACTATTGATCAGAACCGCTTTAAAAAGGATAAGCATGTTGGTTCCACTGGAAGGAAAGTATGCCCAGAACCACTGGGTTGGTCTTTATCACAGAGTTTTATGAAGTTATTACCAGATGAATTGGTGAATATTTGTCTCTGTTTGGCCTTGTTAGAGTCTGGATTATGACCGCTGCATCAACGAGCCGTATGTGGAGGTTCTGGAGGGCCTGGACAACAAGGTGAGGAAATGTATTAAACTTTAGTGTCATTTCAGAAAAAAAACATAAATATAAAAACATTTGGGGAAAAAATCTCTGAAAATGGTTGATGTGAAAAGTCTGAATGCATCTTTAATTTTCCCTCAGAAAGCCAGAAAGTACGAGGCGGTGCGGTGGGTGATGGTGTTCGTGATCGGGGTCACGGTCGGACTGGTTGGGCTGTTTGTGGACTTCTTTGTTCATCTCTTCACTAAAATCAAGTTCTCCGTGGTCGCTGACTGTATCCTTTAGCGTTTCGACACACAGGAAGCTCCATCATGTAAAACAGGAAGTGCTCCTTAACCGAAGACTTCCAGCTATAGAGAAATGCACAGACAGAGGCTGTCTGTCTTTGTCTCTGCTGGAGCTGCTCACCTTCAACATGGTGTTCGTCTTCATCGCCAGCCTGCTCGTCCTCATCGAGGTTTGTTTTCCACAGTAACCGCATGTTGGTGGGAGCGTCCAGCAGCAAAGGCGGTGACCATCACTGCTTCCCCTGACCTGCTGGGATGTGTTTCCAGTTGAAGTGTGTGTGGTAGCAGACCAATCCGCTAACCTTCACCTCGTAAACGTGTTGCTATCGCTGCGTCTCGTCCTCCAGCCGGTGGCTGCAGGATCCGGTATCCCAGAGATCAAAAGTTACCTGAATGGAGTGAAGATCCCAGGAATCGTGCGACTTCGAACGTTTCTCTGCAAAGCTGCTGGAGTTCTGTTCAGCGTGGCTGGAGGTAGGGCTGCAGCTAATGATTGTTAGGAATCGATTGTTCTGACGATTAACCAAAGAAAAGTGACTCATTCTGCAGGTTTCTCAACACTGAAGCCTTTTCTTATGCAATATTAGACATTTATACAAAAATTCAGATAAGCAAATTTGATTCCTTTTTTAAATAATAAAATAAAGATTCATTTGCCTAAAATGCAGGTTTTCTTTATCGCTGGATGAAGCTAAGAAAAGCCTCATAATGTCAGCTTGTGAAAGCTGACATTATGAGGCTGAACATCGATGCAGTGTAGAGATGATCTAGTCAGTTAGTTTTCCATTTTCTCATCGTTCACTGGATAACAGTGGGGCCTTAACAGGAAATGTATTTTCACAGAATTTGACCCATTTGAATCTGTATCTGGAGCAGAACATAATTACTGACAAAGAAAGTTTATTTTTTAATGCAAAATGTTTATATTTTTCTAGTTTTTGCTTAATTATTGCTCTGATTGTGTTCTTTCAGAAAATGACCAGAATGAATTGATTCACTAAATTATTTGATTATTTCAACATGTTCATCAAAATTAACTGTTTCATGAAGCAAATGGAGACTTTTGGATTGACTTTATCCTTTTATAGCTCAGTTTCTTTTCTCATGTGTTGGTTTTGGGTCGATGTGACATTATTATGGGTTGATCAGATGATCTGCTGGAAGGAGACGTTCACCAGGCATGGAGGCAAACAGACATGATGACTCAGATCAGCTGTTTGTCCCCTCAGGTCTGTTTGTGGGAAAGGAAGGTCCAATGATCCACAGTGGAGCCATAGTGGGAGCTGGGCTTCCTCAGGTGCGGCGCCGCCACACGGATCCGCTGATGATCCTCTAAACCGGTTTACCATGAGAGGATGGTTAACCTCAGGGTGTTACTGCATGCTCTCTGACTGCTCCCACACACACACACACACACACACACACACACACACACGTTGGGTTAACCTGTTTGACTGCTGATCGATGAGTGACCTGTCCAGGGTGAAACACGTCTAATTTCTGCGTTTTCCCTCCATCAGTTTCAGAGCATCACCTTCAAGAGGGTCAAATTTGATTTTCCGTATTTCCGCAGCGACAGGTACGACCTGCTGCCGATTGTTATTCAGCTAATCTCACTTATCTAACATTGGGAAATGTGGCTTATTTTCTTATCAATCTGCTCCCCAGAGACAAGCGGGACTTTGTGTCGGCTGGTGCCGCCGCTGGAGTTGCTGCTGCCTTTGGTGCGCCAATAGGGGGCACTCTCTTCAGTCTGGAGGAGGGCTCCTCCTTCTGGAACCAGGCCCTCACCTGGAAAGTGGTGCGTTGTCTTTTCCTAAAGCAGCGCTGATCCGTCCTTCACCACAACATTAACTTTAGCTAAAAACGCTAAAGAGCCAGCAGTTTTTTTAATAACTGTGTAATAAATGCAGGTTTTAGAAGTTTTTTATTTTGTGGGGGAATGATTGATTTACACTTTCACAACAAAATGACATTAAAAGTACAGGTAATAATTTTTCTTCCATGATATTCCCTAAATATAAAAAAATAAATTTTCTGGAGTAGATATTTATTAAAACTTAAAAGTTGTTCTTTTTTTTGTAACATTTTCGGCTCTAAATCGTATTTAAATGGACTGAGAGCAAAAATGGATCCGGATTGTAAAGTTGCACCATTTGTGGATGGTGATGCTGCAGGCAAGAAGGATCTGCAGCAGCAGTCAGTCTTACAGCTACTCTGAAGAAGCTTCTGACTGAAGAATGTTGCTGTATGACATGGCAGCTTAAAGTCCAGAGCAGAGAAACGCTGAGTTGAGGATTTGATCCTACAGCCATGTTGCTTTGAATGCAATGGATGGAAGAGATGTTTAAACTTTCTCTTTCTCCTTGTAAGATTTTTATTCTGACATGTAGCTCATAGCAGGATTTACAGAAACTAAGTGAGATGAACTGAAGAGCGTTGGCCTTCTCTGATCTGATCTGATCTTTGTTTTCAGCTCTTCTGCTCGATGTCGGCCACTTTCACGTTGAACTTCTTCCGCTCTGGGATCAACTTTAACAAATGGGGCTCCTTCCAGCTGCCTGGACTCCTCAACTTTGGAGAATTCAAGGTGAGGATCCATCATCAGTTGGTTTTGTCTGCAGAGATCCTGACATTAAAGGAGCGCTGACTGATTTTCAGTCAGATCAATTATATCATTCTGTCTGTAGACATTAATCTCCATGTCTGTGTCTTCTCTGATTCCACCTTTTCTTTAATAAACATGTAAAAGCTGCAGGTTTTTCAGCTAAAACAGTAAAACACGTTAAAACGTGGAAATCTGCATCTAGTTATTCCTTTAAGTTTAAATTAAAATGGTTCATCCAGTTTGGACCTGAAAGTTAAGTTTAATTGCAACAATATGATTGATTCCAGCTTTCCTGTTGTAAACTTACACAAATAGAAATGATGATCTTAATTTATATCAATCATTGATGTAAATTAGTTTTATAGCACTTTGCAGCAGCACAGAGTGCAAAGGTCATAAAAACATGATAAACACGTCAGGCAGTGAAAAGCAGTAACAGACATCGTCTTTGTTGAAATCATCATAACACATCGATTCCAACCAGCTGGGTTTTAGCCCAGATTAAACGCGACTTTATTGATATAAAATCTTTTTCTGAATAAATCAAATTATCTCCAGTTTTCTGAACAAACTGGGTGTTTTAATAAGTGAATCTTTGTCCTTCAGTGTTCAGACGGGGAGAAGAAATGTCACCTGTGGACAGCAGTGGACCTGGGCTTCTTCGTCCTGATGGGCGTGGTGGGCGGCCTGCTGGGGGCGCTCTTCAACTGCATGAACAAGTGCCTGGCCAAGTACCGAATGAGGCACATTCACCCCAAAGCCAGGTTCATCAGGTCCGCCTCGCCGGCAGCTGGACGGCCGCGTCGGTCCGCGTAACGAACAGGCTGACGCCGTTTTGTTCCCAGGGTCCTGGAGAGTCTGCTGGTTGCCATGGTGACCACGGTGGTGATATTTCTGGCCTCGGTTCTGTTGGGTGAATGCCGGGACCTGTCCTCCCCGACGACCCACAACTCCACAGTGAGCAGATACTTTTAAATGTTTTCACCGATTTTCTGTGAGACGAAGAGAAAATAAAAAGTAATTCTTCACCTTCAGCCTCTTGTCCTCACAGACGGCTTTGTGTTGGCAGGTTTCTGGCAGTGAAGACATCAACTCAACCATCCGGCAGTTTTTCTGCTCCAATAAATCCTACAACGACATGGCGACGTTGCTCTTCAACCCTCAGGAGGCGGCCATCCACCAGCTCTTCCACCAGGACGGTGAGGCTGCAGAAGGAACAAATCAGATGATGCTTCGCTAATATCTAACTGGTTTCTGCATAGAACTGGTATTCTACGCAAATATTCTGCATTTTGATTTAGTTCTTGAGGCCTTTTTGAGTTTATCTCATGTGAGAGATAAACTCATGCAATGCATATTTTCAATGCACATTAAAAGGCTGAAAATATAATTATTGCAGGAGTAATTAATAGTCTCTCTGTGGAGTTAAACATGTAAAGATGCTTCTTTGATCATCACTAAACAGGCTGTAAGATGATGACTACCTAAAAGTTTCTTACATTCAGTGATTTATGTTTCTATTTCAACACAGTCATAAACAGTTGAGTTGATCTTCCATCAGTAAATAGATCCTCTTCTGACAGGCACCTTCAGCCCGGCGACTCTGTCCATCTTCTTCCTGTTGTACTTCCTGTTGGCGTGTTGGACGTACGGCGTCTCGGTCCCCAGCGGTCTCTTCGTCCCGTCTCTCCTGTGTGGCGCTGCGTTCGGACGTCTGGTCGCAAACATCCTCAAAGTGTAAAAAATAAAAGTTCTCGTTTCCTCTGAAATGTTCTACAGAAGATTAAAACCACAAAACCAACATTAAATATTATACAACGACACATTTATTTAAAGGTATTTAACTGATAAATTGTCTAAATACCAAAGTGATGATTTACCTGATGGAAAATGGCTCCCAGCAGAGCAGGAGTCTGAGGTGGAAACAGGAAGTGAAATGAAAAGCCTGTTTACTTTTGGCTAACATGGAATATGTCAACTTGCTCTTTTCATGGTGATGAATTATTGAGCCAGGTGGAAAAACAGGAGAGGAGAAAATATGCAGATTTTACAACCAAAATCATTTTTGCAGTGTTTACCAATATTATCACCATCACTAGATTTTCAGCTCTAGAAAATGTCAAACACCCAGTAGGTTTTTTTCAGACCGCCCCCTGCTGGCCATCAGAGAGCCGATTAAAAACGATTTACCTGTTTGGACCTGGATCTAGTCTGTCTGCTTCTCAACGGCGCCACAGTCTGGCTGCAGCTTAGAGGAGCAGATCCGGCCTCAGCGTCTGGTTTTAAAAACATTTGTCTGGTGTTTAGCATGTTGAGGTTCAGAGCTGCGTCTGTTACTGGTTCTAACTGGGATCTGTTCTCTCAGGAAACTGGGACTCCACATCTACTCGGGGACCTTTGCCCTCATCGGAGCGGCGGCCTTCCTCGGGGGCGTGGTCAGGATGACCATCAGCCTCACCGTCATCCTCATCGAGTCCACCAATGAGATCACATACGGGCTGCCCATCATGATCACGCTAATGGTGCCAACGCTGCTTCCTCTCTGTCACATGTCAAGGTTTCAGTCTGGAGTTTGCAGTTAGGAGTTCATGTTTCTGATGTTTGTGTGTTTTGGTCATTTTGCTTAAATGACAGAAACACCTGATCTCAGCCTCGTTTAGCATGTTACATGTTCATGGCTAGAAAACACAAAGCAAGTTTGTCTAGAAGGAATAAAGAGCCTCTGAAAACATCAAGACTTCACAACTTCAGTTTGCAAAGCTGCATCGGGGTTAAACGCAGACTTCTGGACAAACTGGAGCTGTTTGGTCAGAGAGACCCGACCAGAAAGTATCCTGGAGACGGATGAGGCCTGGCAGCTGAAGCCGGGCCCAAACTGGGCCCAAACTGGGCCCAAGCTGGGCCCAAGCTGGGCTCAAGCTGGGCCCAAGCTGGGCTCAAGCTTCAAGCTGGGCCTTCAGCAGCAAATCTACAGTCAAATGGGTCAAAAGGAAAAGAGTCAAGCTGTTGCTAAAATAATGCGTGAGATTTAAAAAAAAGACTTCATTTGGATGATTGTTGGTAAAGATTAAGTGAAATCTGTGTCTGAACTTTAGGTTGCTAAATGGACTGGAGATTTCTTCAACAAGGGCATCTATGACATCCACATCCAGCTGAAGGGCGTCCCTCTGCTGGAGTGGGAGACGGAGGTGGAGATGGACAAGTAAGATGAGACCGGAAGATGTTCGGTGGCCTTTCCATGTGTAGTTTGTGGCAGATAAGTTGGCTCCTTAAAGTAAAGTTTACTCATAAAATGACCAGCTCAGCCATGTTTCTGTTCGCTCAGCTGGCGTTCGGTTGTCATCTCCTCCCTTCGTCCCTCCAGGCTGACAGCCAGCGACATCATGGAGCCCAACCTGACCTACGTTTATCCCCACACTCGGGTCCAGTCTCTGGTCAGCATCCTCCGGACCACCGTCTACCACGCCTTTCCCGTGGTCACGGAAAACCGGCAGAACGAGCGGGACTTCATGAAGGGCAACATCCTGATCAGCAACAACATTCGATTCAAGGTACGGAGTGCTGACCCTGTCGAACGTTCACCAGTGAGACCCGCCTCCTCGCCTGATTGGTTGCTTTTGGTCGGGAGCGTTGCTTCACGCAGCAGCACAGGAAGGGGGAGCAGCTCCATCCTCACAGATTCTCAGTGACATTTTTAGAACATATGGAAAAAACATTTTTGTAAAAGTTTCAAACTGCAGCTTTAAGCACCAAAGTTACATTTCAATGTTTCACCAGCTGTGATTAATTTGTAATGTCTGTTTTTTTTATTTACCTGAGTAAATACAAAAAAAAAAACAGTTTTTAATAATGATTTAAGTCATTAAAGGAAAAACCTGAGTGACAAAGTAATCATAGAAACTATAATATCTGGTTTCTCACATCGTTTTATATCTAAGAGTTTGTTAAAGGTTTTATGGTGATGTGCTGTTTAAGCATAGAGGAATTTACTACTACGGAATAGAAACGTTTTAAGAATTTCTCACATATTTTGACTTTTAATTCCAGGATTTGCTGATTGAAGATATTTTTCTGTCTGCATGTCCGACTCTTTCTTTTCCCTGGCAGAAATCCAACATTGTGTCTCGTGCGGCGGAGCAGCGGCGGCGCTGCCAGTCGATGAAGTCGTACCCGTCCAGCGAGCTGAGGAACGTTTGTGACGATCAGAACGCGGCAGCGGAGCCGGCAGAGGAGGGAGAGGACCTGCTGCAGCAGATGCTGGAGAGACGGTAGCAGGAAGTCAACCTACACAGGACTTCACTCTGTCCTTTGGCTCTTTGAACTCAGGAATCACACAAAACTCAAAACAAGAACTAATAGCTTTTATTTAAAACATAAAATTACATTTAGGTCCTGTTTACACAGCAGCATTTCTAAAAATGTTTTCTGATGTGTATCTGAAAAAAACAATACAGCATTTTCACAACAATGAAATAAAAACTTTCTGCATGGAGACGAAATCACAGCTGCTCTGTCAGAACCACGAATAACAAAATGTATTTAATCTCAGTAAAGTCGTCTGAAATCAGAAAGACGAAGGGAAAACATTTTCTCTTATTTTCAGCCGTTTGCATCTGATTGTCATACAAACTTTATAAATAAGAAAAAGTTAATTAGTTTTTCCATCCGCTGAAGGAACCAATCAGCCAAAGCATCGCAGAGAAATGGAGAGAGGTTTTCAGGATGTGTTGCTGTTGGGAAATTGTAATTATTTGTCAAGTTGACTAAAATCAATGATGTTTCAAGCTGTCTGCTTTTTTATTTTGATTAATCGGGAGATTTTTGTTGGACAAACTGGAGTTGGACATTTGGCCAAACCTTACGCCGTAAAAACGATGTTTCTGATTCTGCATCAGTCAGACGAGGTTATGGGACAGTAACAACGAACCAGCTGACAAAATGCTTTTATTCTCACGCCGTTCCAGCAGGATAACGGTGGTTCTGATTCTGTCTTCAGCCACGCTCCCTACCCCAACCTGTACCCAGACCAGTCCCCCAGTGAAGAGTGGACCATGGAGGAGCGGTTCCGACCGCTCACCTTCCACGGCCTCATCCTGCGCTCCCAGCTGGTCAACCTGCTCATCCGAGGCGTCTGCTACTCCGAGAACCAGTCGGTCAGTCAGACGTCCAGCTGCTTTCGTTTCCCGCTTCTTTCCCCGTTAGTGACAGAAGTCTCCGTCTGTGCAGAGCGCCACTCAGCCCAGGCTGTCGTTCACAGAAATGACTGAAGATTACCCGCGGTACCCGGACATCCACGAAGTGGACCTGGCCCTGCTCAATCCCCGGATGATAGTGGTACGACCCGATCCGCTGCTGAATACGTTTGAATTCAGTTTGATTTAAAACTTAAAACTACGATCCCTGCGTTGCCAGGATGTGACGCCCTACATGAACTCGTGCCCCTACACGGTTTCACCAAACACCCGGATCTCCCAGGTGTTCAACCTGTTCAGAACCATGGGCCTTCGACACCTTCCAGTGGTCAACGCTGTGGGAGAAGTAAGTTCTCCTCAAACATTGGTGCCTTCTGAACCTACAGCTGCAGAGACTTTTTAGTTGTCTGAGCAAAATCTCTCTTTCAGATCGTTGGAATAATCACAAGACATAATTTAACCCACGAGTTCCTGGTGGCCAAACTGCGACAGCACTACATCACCATCTGAGCCGCCGCCGTGGCGCCGCCCCGCTCTGCCTGGCCTCGAAGCCTTGGCTTTGGTTCGTCTCTAACTTTATTAAAGCATTCCCAAAACCAACAAGCTGCATCTGAGAGCCGCAGAGGAGAAGCTGTCAGACTGCAGGAGGGAGATCTTCTTCTTCTCCTTCTTCAGGTCCAGCAGGAGCCTTCAGACTCCAGTTTAGAGATTTTCTGTTAAGTTTCTTTATTTTTGCATCGAGCTCAGAAAGCAGATTTTATTTTCTTGACAGAGACCATCTGAGACAGCTGTGAACTGTCGGTATAAGAACATGGTGAACTTGTGTGTGGGTATGGAGGAGTTTTTAGAAAAACATAAAATAATTTGTCAAAACATCCACAACATTCCTTAAAGTGGATCCACGACTAGTTGAACATGTTGGCCTAAATATGTTTTAATTTTCCCAACAACCTAAAAGTTGTTGCTTTTGATGTAAAACTCAAAGTTGTTTACATTTTTTAATATTTTTATGACATTTTTCACCTATGGAAGTCGCCAATTTTTAAAAATATTCATTTTTAAAAATATTATTTGTTTTTAAATGCACAATGCATCCTGGGCCGATAAGATAAAGTGGACTGGAGTCTAAAACCAATGATGGAGGATGATGATGATGATGGCAGCCCACCAGGGTTTCATGTGAAATTAAACAGAGATTTGTTGGATCAAGCTAACATGATCGGCTTCTGATCTACTCTTTACACCGTTAGCAGGAGCTAAAGCAAAGACAAACCCACTGAACAAGGTGAATGGTGGTTTAAAATCTTTAAGTCGTAACGCCGTTCAGACGTATTCGAGGAGAGCTTTTGACCCCACTGCTCGTTGTAAACAGCTTGAATTAGGACGTCTCTGCAGTTTTCACTCCAGTTGGTGTTTCCAAGCTGCAGGTTTTTCAGCCGACTTTCCTCTTCATTTTCATTTCCTGTCATCATTTCTGTCTTAGCTTCCATTTCATTGAGTTCAAGTTAAAAAGGCTGAACACAAAAATGTTCTGACTGGAAGGAGCTAATGCTACATCACATAGCATTCTTCATTTACCCAGGATGCATTGCAGCACAAACAACATGACAAGTCTTTCATTTAAATTTAAAAGAACTGAACCTTCCGTAGTTTTACCGAGTTGTTTTTACTTCTAAAATAAATGTCAACTAATCGTGGATCCCTCTAAAACCCTGAAGACAACCAATCAGAAAGGAGGCTGAAGTTAATTTTACTCATCATGATGTTCCTCTGTGTCTGTGAGATGTTTTTGGACCGTTTGTCCAAAAGCAGAAATGCATTCTCTGCTTTACGGTAGGTAGCAGCCGTGTAGAACCGCCCAGTTCCCTCCTGCACCAGCTGATGGCGCTGGAGCTCCAGCAGAACCAGGAGGAATGACCAAAGAATAAACGCGTAGAAATGCTCCGGTTTGGATGCAGATGGGCAACATGCAGACTTTTTTCATGGATATATACCACAGTTCCCGCACTATAAGTCACACTAGTTTTCATAAAGCTTGGCTGGTCCAGTATTTTATTGTCAGGATTAACTAACAGATGTTATATTTTTTGACTGATTCATTAATTATGAGTTCATACTGATGGATACAAACCAAGGATCAAACATTACCGTTTGCAGCCGTGAGGAGAGGAGATATTTTGCTGAAAGGAAGGTGGCCAGAGCTGGAGGAGCAGTTTGAACATAAAGAATGAGCTGCTGATGTTCTGAGGATCTCTGCTTCCAACCGCAGTGCGTCTAGACAGCCATGTCTGTCGGTCGGTGCTCCCTTTCCAAACTCCTGGAGCGGTTCAGTTACGTCTCCAAGGCCGGCCTTCTTGGTCTTACGGCTTCATACAACGCAGCCGCCTCTCTCACCCGTCTACTACGTGCGTCTCTGCTCTGCCTCGCTGCGCACTTCACTGTCGGAGCGAAGCCATTTCCGATCGTCCAGATTTAGAGCACAGACAGAAACCGTCAAACCAAAGCCGACAGTTTCTGTGAGTTTGTTAAAAAGCAGCTGAACATAACGTGTCACCAGATCTAATCACTTTTAACAATGTGACTTATACTCCAGTGTGTCTTATAATCTTAAATATATATGGTTATATACAGACAGTTCATAAATACATTTGTAAGCCTGGACTGAGTCACTCACACCTGCATCAGTTTAACAATCTGAATGCTAAACTAAACCAACAGCCTCTGACCTGAGGAGACGCTCAGATCTGCTTCTCTGCTGCTGGAGGATTTAAAATGATTCAACGGTTCAATGAAACAATATTTAAATAAGATTTATTTTGGTTCAAATAACCAGGGATTATAGAGATGTGTGTGAGTTTCCTCTGATGTTTGCTTTGACTGCTCGGT
This sequence comes from Poecilia latipinna, assembly GCF_001443285.1. Taxonomy (NCBI): domain Eukaryota; kingdom Metazoa; phylum Chordata; class Actinopteri; order Cyprinodontiformes; family Poeciliidae; genus Poecilia; species Poecilia latipinna. The sequence goes on from NW_015115517.1 coordinate 33,286, forward strand.
TCATCATTTTCTGGAATTCATCATGACAACAAGATCTAATTTATTTAGTTTTGAACCACAGCAACAAAGCATGGTTGGCTGTTTCCATTTCTAATTTCATCATTTAAGATTTCTGATTCATTTCATAACTGCTGAACTTTTTAAAGCAGCTGCTGTTTTCATGCATCAACAAACAAGCATTCATTTTAGAGCAGTTTTTGGGTTTGCAGAGATGCCAAAGAGACTGAATAGTTTTTTACTTTATATCATCACTTTCCTCACTTGTTGCCATAAATGAGTAATTATAGTGAAAACATCTTCGGTCCGTGTCGCCCATCCCTGCCGTTTGAACCCAATTGGACCAATTTAGATTATGATGCCACCAAATATGGATCAGTTAAAATCTTTTGTGTCCTCCTGTAATATTTTCTGTTCAGGTACACAACTGGACTGTATGTGAAATAATTAGTAATTACAGCCCAGATAAGCTGAATAGTGAAGTTTATCTGCAGGCAGGTTGATGTTGGTTTGCTGCAGTTCAAACTGTGACGTGTTTATTTGCATCAAGTCTCATCGTTCCGATGTGATCGGTCTGGTTTCCACCTGAATCGACCAGCATGTTGACGCCAGGCCTCTGATAAAAGTTAGAGGTGATGTTTTATCTGATAGATTTATTTACAAGTTCATTCAAATAACAGGAAGCCATAAAAATAATAAATAAAAGTAGGTTTTGAACAGCAGTCAGTATCTGCCATGAAAGTCTTGGTTTATCAGATCAAATTGGAAATGGATCTTTAATTTTCCTTGTACTTCCATAAGAAGTGACAGATTTTGGTTTCTATCCTGTCAGATCTGGTCCAGCAGACCGGTGAGCGCCGCTCCGACCAACAGGCTCATTCCTTTTTGATTTAATTTTATTTTGAATTATCGTCGTCACTGTTGCACTTTCTTCTGTTGTCTTTATGTTTTAATTTACTGTGACTGGAAAACATGCACTAGAAGCAGACAGGACGGGTCTGTCGGGTCCTGCAGCGTAACCGGACCTCATGAACATGGTGACTGGTTCTGTAACGTTACTAACCTTTCAGCTGCCTGTCAGTCGGTGGGCTTTGTTTTGCACTAATTTAATGTCTGATTCTCACTACGGTCAGTGTTAGAGGAGCGAAGAGAACCACGTGTTTGAGTCTCAGGAGGTGAAAACCAAGACCTGAGTCTGTTTTAGGGAAGTTTTTAAAGTTCTGGTGTTCATGTTGGATCTGCTGATCTCATTGTTTCCGAACATTTTGCTCTCATTCCAGAACAAAACAAAAAAATAAGAACAAGCTGAAACTACGTAGATTTTTTATTTTTAATCAGGTCAGTTTAGTGGATTATTTGTGATATATAGGCACATATCTGTATGAACTCAAATGTTGGTCTTTGAAGTTTTAGGTAACACTTTATTTGAAGGGGGTTGAGTAAGACTGTCATGACACTGTCATAAACATGTCATAACTCCTGTCATGAACATGAATAAGCCTTCATGAATATTTATGACTGTTGTCATAAAGCGTCATTCGGTAAATTATGACACTTTTAATACAAAGTTGACATTATTCAAAATGTCTTTGTTATGACAACTTGACATTAACCAGGAAATCATTACTGTTTAAACTTTACCTAATTTTTAAAGTGCAATCAGTAATTATTTTATAACAAATTTATATCATTAATGATTTCCTGGTTAATGTAAAGTTGTCATAACAAAGACATTTTGAATAATGTCAGCTTTGTATTAAAAGTGTCATAATTTACCGAATGACTCTTTATGACAACAGTCATAAATATTCATGAAGGCTTACTCATGTTTATGACAGGTGTTATGACATGTTTATGAAAGTGTCATGTCAGTCTTATTCACCCCCCTTCAAATAAAGTGTTACCAAGTTTTATTATAGAATATTTTATAACAAATTTATTTTGTGTTTTGTTGCCTGAGCTTGTAGAAATCCTACAGTTTGATATTATTTTGGGGCATATTTATGATCTGGGACCTGCAAAGGAAGTTATTGTACATTTTGTCAAATATTCCAACTGGTTTTCTGCATGTTTGCTTTGCAGTTTGTTTTCTGCATAACTGTCAGAAAAAATGAAGATACAAACTCGTCTCTCTGGAGGGAAAGACTGTTCTCTGCCTTCATTGCTACCGAAATAAAGTTCCTTTTGTTCACCACAGACGGTGTCAGTGTTGTTTTATATTTCCTGGCTTAAGACATGGAAGGACTACTTTGGTAGAGCAGAGAAAGTTTTTCTGCTAACAGGTTGTACAGAATATCGACGGTAAATGTGTTAGGAAGATTGAACTGTAACTCCTACAGCCTGCATGTATTGTTTTACTTACGGAGATCATCCTGTGTTCTCATTTCTACTTTAGGTTTTTTTTCTGCAGGGCTCTTTTCCTTTCGTAATGAAATTGTCAACAAATTACCATATTTTTCGGACTGTAAGCCGCTACTTTTTCCCATGGTTTGAACCCTGCGGCTTACGGTCCTGTGCGGCTTTTCTGTGGTTTTTTCTTCAACCACCAGGGGGCTCTTCAGCAGGAAGTGACTCATTAGAAGTAAAAATTGGAAATTAAAGAAGAAAGTGCTAATTTTCATTTAGAACAGGCACATGCTAGCAGCAGACTGAGAAATGTTTTCAAACTTGTATAATGCAGCTTTTAAGTTGGGGCTAAATATCTGGCAGCTCAGGAGGAAACCACGGTTCTGAAGGAAACCACGGTTCGGCTTTGGAGACGGAGAACTGCGTCTCTACTGCCCTCTTCTGGGTCCTTATGGAAAACCGGGAGCGGCGGAGATACCAGCGGCTTATAGCCCGGTGCGGCTGATATATGCACGTTTAAAGTTAGTTTTTTTATTGTAGCTGCGGCTTGGTGCCTCTATAGTCCGGAAAATACGGTACAGCAGAAACAGTAAAAGCGTAAATGGGAATTTTGCCATAAAATTCCCACAATTATAATTCAGTAACTCTCATCAAAGCTTTAGCCATATTAACAGCAGAACATGCCACCAGAGAACCCTGTTATATTCAATATTATGTTATATTGACAATATAATCCTCAGTATTTGAGTGTTACATAGTTTATTGATTAAAGTATTGTATCACACAGTTTTATTCTTTTTAATAAACTTGTACATTGGATGGATCTTGTCTGTATTTCTTCCATTTGCCGTCCAGATGACTCCAGTGCTGAATTTTATTCTGTTATTTTAAATCCTGCGTCTAATCAGGCAGGTATTTAACTGAGACGGAAATATCTGGTTATTACTTTCTTGTTGGCCAAATGCTGCCCTGACTTTGTTATTTCGATCTAAATGACTTATTTTATTAATAATTTCCCTAAGCTGGACTCCTGGCACCACAGTGCAGGGTTTTCTAATCCTTCAATGTTAAATCAGTGCTGGGCTTGTTCTTTATTTGACCTGGACGATAAATCCGTCTGGTTTGAATGCATTTGACTGGCAGGCTAAGCGGATGTCATACAGACAAATGCAAATCATTTGGTTTGCAGTAACTTTTAATGCAATAATCCACATGCTATCTCAGGTGCACATGTCTGTGGATGAGGTTTAATTTTCATTACTGAACGGTAATTTATGCTAAAAATTTGCAGTATGTTATTTTTTGTTCTATATTTTTACGTATGTAAATCTTAAACCATCTGGAAACTTGGATTTTCCCACCGACAGACAATAGAAGTTACTTCTGTTCTAAACATGTTTTCTCAAACAGGTCTGGAACCTGGAGGCTGACATTTCTCTGCATCATCATCACTTCATCAGGTAAGATTTGCCCAGTTTACTAAATATATCTTATTTATGAGGGTAAATCTGTGCAGAGCTTCTGCAGGGATCAAAGCAGATCTGGCAACTGAACCATCAACAACATGGCAGGTTGGAGAAGAATGGTCAATGGGTCAAACAATCAAGCATCTTCATTTTTCTTTTACTGGTTTGAAGGATGATGGTGAAAACTAAATCACCTATTTATGAAGCCCACCTATTATGTCTTACTGTGGATTATATGCTGTGTCACTGATGTGTTCAGGGCAGGAAGTAACTGGAACTATCGCATCGTTATTAAAACTAGGAGTCTCTCTGCATAATAATCTAAAAATTAATCTAAGAAGTATGATCTAAATAGTGAGCAGTCTACTGTTTCTAAAATATAAGCTAAAGAGTGACTAATAAACTAGAGTTTCTGGATTCCATGTTTCTTCTAATTACATTCATTCTAACACAATGTTAAAATGATTCTTTGTGGTTCTGAATATAAAGACGTTTTGATTAATAGATCAATAAAAAGCTCATATTCAAATCAAATTGTTGCTCTTTTCTTTCTTCAGGAACAAAATGCATAAAATATGACATATTAAAGCTCATCCACATTTAAATTTAAGCTCCTCTATTTAAATAAATCCTCATTTATCAATAATTGAACCTGCATGTCTACAGCTGTCCACCAGGGGGAGCCACATTCCTGTTCTTGTAGGCTTGAAGAAATAAAATAAAAGGCGATTTGCAAAATGAAATAGTGACCAGAAATATCATTTAAACTCATCTATATGTGTTTTATATCAGGTCACATTTCACTTCAGCTAAAAATACAAATTACATGGAATTTTTAAATTGTATTTTATTGATTATTTTTTTATAGATTTTTAATTGACCCTTGATGATCACTTCATTTTTTAGAATTCTGATTTCCGTTACCTTTGGCTGTTTTCATACGAAAGACATTTGGCCAATCTGTGTTTTTTGGAACAGATTCACGTTTCATGATTTATCTTCATATTATTATATTCAGTTGCCTTTTAGACGAAGCACAGCAGAGTTCAGTAGAGTTTGAGTCACTTCTGTGTCTTTCATCCTGTTGTCTCCCATCCAGACTCACTGTATCATCTGGACAAAGGTTTTTTTTGTAACCTTTCCATTTTCAATAAAATAATATTTTATGGTAATTTTGCATCCAGTATTTGGTGCCCAGATTGAAGGCAGTAACAGGTGGCGACCTTTAAATCCTACAGAAGATCTTCCTGCAGGATGTTTTCCGGGTCAGTAAGTGGTTCTGCGAGTCGCAGCTGTCTGACCGACTCTCAGGTGAAGATGCCCCAGAGGAGGACGGCAGGTCTGAGGCCTCTGGAGTCAAATGAGAGATTTGGGATGTAAAATGACTTTGATGCGGTTAGATATTAGGGAAAGCATTGTTATAAATGTCTGTCGTCTGAAATGCAAATAGTTTGTCCAAGATTTTGCATTTTCAGCTTAAAAGTAGGAATCTGGATTTCTGCAGTCAGACTGGAAACCAGCGACTGTGCAGAGATGGAGAAAGTTCTGTGGCTCTTTGCTGCTGCATCAGGCAAGTGCAAATAGCAACATTTAAGTTTTATTTCTGTGATTTATAGTTTTACAGGAGAAATGTTGATGTGAAAATGTTTCTCCCCTGCAGGTCTGAGCGCCGCCGCCTCTGGACGTCACTACCATTTCATTTACGAGCCAAAGAACTGGACCAACGCTCAGAGCTACTGCAGAGAAAACTACACCGACCTGGTTACCGTGGACAACCAAGACGTCGTGACGATCCTGAACGACATGGCCGATCTGGAGCAGATGGATCCCAAGCCTGTTGTAAAGTTACTTTTTCTTTTCAAAGTTGACATCAGGGACTTTTTTTTTTACAGTATCTTGTCCTTGTTGGGGACGAGGTTCACCAAATGTCAGTATTTATTATCTTATAATAAATTTGTTATATTTGGCTTTACACACATCCTGTATGATATTTTCATTCTTAACAGATTGACTTTAATCAATCAATCAATTTTATTTCTGAAGTCGCTTCATACTAGCAGCAGCTCAGAGCTGCACAGATCAATACAAACAAACAAAAACACACAGCTGCATGGAAAATCTACAGACTAAGCAGAAATGATTCAGTTCAGCAAATACAGTTAAAAGTCGGCCTTGACCTCTTAAAGACAGAAACATTTTCTGCGGCCCTCAGGATCTCTGGCAGAACCTGAGGGCCCGTTTGTTCCACAAACTGGGCCATAATACTGGAAAGAAGCCTCACCATCAGAGTGAGTTCTGACTCTGGTGCCAGAGGACCTGAGGGTCCGCAGGGGTCATAAGGTCATAGCAGCTCTGCAAGGTAAGATGGTGCAAGACTAGTAAGACATTTAAAAACCAGTAAGAGAATCTTAAAATCAATCAGACATACTGGGAGCCAGTGCAGTGATTTTAAAGCAGGTGTGATGTGAGCCGGCCTTCTGGTCCTGCTTAGAGCAACAGCTGAAGGCTGTCAGGGTTTGTTCAGAGAGACCAGAAAGCAGCATTACAGTATCTATACGGCCGGAAACAAAAGCATCAGAGTCTCAGTGTGAGTGAGGGAGAGAACAGGCCGAACTCTGGCCATATTTTTAAATGATAAAATCCTGTTTTAACTATTTGTTTCATATGTGGAATAAGTGAGATCAGAGGCGAGAAGAACGCCCAGCTTTCTGACTTGGTTTGAAGGTTTAAAAGATGCAGTTTATAATTTTTGAATAATAACTTCCTTCTGATCTTCTGGTCCTATAATTGAAACTTGTGTTTTGTCCTGGTTGAGCTGGAGAAAGTTCTGCTCCATCCAGGTCTTTATGTCTGAACTGCAGTCAAACAGTGCAGTGATTGGCTGAGGGTCGTCAGCAGAACTGTGGAAGCTGATTCCTGATGACTCCACCAAGCAGCAACATAGAGGACCTAAAGTAGAGCCTTGTGGGACGCCATAGTTAACGCCATGGATCTGTGAGAGAGGAGCTGAACCACTGAAGAACAGAACCAGAGAGCCCAGATGCTGTAATCTATTTAACAGGATTTGGTGATCCACTGGATCAAAGGCGGTAATCCAGATTACTCCTAAAATCATTTACAATTTTTAAGGGCTGTCTCTGTACTGGTTTGTCCTAAAACCACATTGATACTTTTCTAAAATACCAGTTAGTTAAAAAAGTGTTTAATTGAATAAAAACAAGCTTAATGTGATGTTTCTCCATCTTATAACTGCCTCAGTTGTTTAAAAAAGGTTTTCCAGAAGGTTTAGGAGCAAATATTAGGTCGTTCTCCCAGAGGACCATTTGTGAGGTCAGACACTGATGTTGGACAACAAGGTCTGGCTGTCAGTCTGCGCTTTAATTCACCACACAGTTGAAGTCAACACTCTGTGTTCAGTGGAGACACGCCTTGCATCACTCCATCCAGTTGTCTGCACTGCAGTTGGTGATGTTAGACTTTAAAGCAGCTACTGAGCCGTGTGGACCGATCCCATGAAGGACTACTCTTCATCTGCAACCCGTTCTCTCACAAATGTTTGTAGAAACAGTTTGAACGTGTCGGCATTGTAATTTCTGGAAAATCTGATGTGCTTTTGCATGTTTCTAACAGAGAACAAGCATCTGAATGTTTCTCAGTGTCTCTTTATGGTGCAGTCAGATGAGGGAGCAGCAGGAAAGATGCAGAAACGTAGAGACACGACTCAGATGAGTGAAGGAGGCCGTTGCAGCTGAACACAGGCTGCTGAGACGGGAACAGTCCAGTTGATGTAGGAGGCCGGCCATGTCAGCAGCTCCAGGTCAAAATGCAAAGTAACACTGAAGAACTGCCAGAAAGTCCCATGAAGTCACATTAAATCCTCTGATCCCTGGGTTTAGATTTGTGTCATTGTGCCAGCTTTTTAGATTTATTTACATCAGGTTTGCAATGGTAATGACTCCATGGACTGTGCCACATAGCAGGAGCTCCTGATAACTAAATGTATTCACTCTGCGTCCCAGGAGCAGAATAAGGACCGACTGAATTTAAAACCGCTAGAAAGAGGCTAAAACCAGACTCTGGATGCAAGTATTACAAAAGTGGGAAGCAGGGAAATAAATTAAGCATCTTTTTCAATATTTCTGTCATAATTGTATTCATTTCTCTGCAGCTGCCTGGAGTCGATACTTCCTTACAGCTGGTCTGTCTCCACCAGATTTGGAGATGTAGGAACGTTTCTGTTTACAAACTCAGTGGGATCTACGGAAGACCATTAGGTCCACAAAACAAAAAAACAAACAGACTTTTTATGGTGTACTTTTTACTTTTACTTGAGTAAAATTCATTCACTGAATTAAAAACAAACATGTTTTAACCAAAAATTCCACAGACGCGCACACACACACACACACACACACACACACACACACACACACACACACACACACACACACACACACACACACACACACACACCCGCATGTTTGTTAGTTTTTTATTGAAAGAAACTGATTTGGAAGAATTTTTTTCTTTTGCATAATTTCATTATTTTTTGTTACTTATTTGAATTATTGTCACTTTGGTCCTTAAAATACTAACATTTCCACTTAACTTTATATTGTGGACCTTCTGATGATGTAATTTTTAAATCTTAAATGACTGATCAGTTACTCAGTACTCTAGAAGATTTTTACCAGATAATTCTTTTCTATTGAGTAAATTCTTAGACGGCAAGTTTTTACTTTTGCTTTAGTAAAAATATATTGAAGTAGAGCTGCTCTTCATATAGGTTTTTGGGAAGTCTGCCCTCCTCTGCTCTCAGGTGTCTCGTTTTCCAGAGTCTGATGTGTTCAGTAGAGTTTGCTGACACTGCAACATGTCAGCAAAAGGATCCTGATGCTGAATGTAACTGATCTGGTCTGATCTCCAACAGGCCTGGATCGGTTTGTACCATGATGAGATCAGATGGAACTGGTTGTCTGGAGGTTTTTACCAAAGCGATGAGCTGAAGTTCCAGAACTGGCACCGAAAAGAGCCAAACATCCCCTGGTACTTACCGGCATGTGGGATTATGGACAGCTCTGGGATGTGGCACGATGCACCGTGCGAAGAGAACATTTACCCGGTCTGCTCCAATGTGTCAGGTAAGAATTTGGTTTAATTTTGTCTTCCTGCTTCTTGATTGCAGGTTAGCCACTTTTTATAAATACGTTTCATCATTTGGTGGCCAACAGGCGCAAAGCTCAGCGAAAAGTAATTATAGCAGAATGTATTGATAAAACCCATCAATAAACTCTTAATACTTTAGTTTCTCTGCATTCAATGACTCCTTCTTAAAATTTAATAATTATCATATTTTTGCACTGATGTAATTTGGCACTACACAAATAAAACTTATTTTTTAAATGAAATCTTTATTTTGAACAAGTAAATTGCCAGATAAAGAATGAAGAAGAATCAAGAAAACAAAAATATATACAGTGATCCCTCGTTTTTCACGGGGGTTGCTTTCCAAAAATAAGCCGCGATAAGTGAAATCCGCGAAGTTGTCACCTTTAGTTTTTTACAACTATTACACAACATAATTAAATACTCTACATTGAAACCAAAGCACAAAACCTGTTTTCAGATCAGCGGATGTGCGTGTTCATCAGTCGGCCTTAATGTGATTCGGAGTCGTGGCATTAAAGCGTCTCCTCCAAGCTGGGTTAGGGTTCACAGCTGGATCTACAGCAGAGCCTCCGGCTACAGTTTTTTCAGCTGGCATTCAAAGTTTCAATATAAAATAAAACTTCCATATCCAGTTCAAAAAGGAGAAGGAAAAAGACGAAACTCTTTAAATCCGACCCACAACTGTCTCATCCAAGTATGTCCCACATTTACACATCAAATAATATCAAATAATCATGATCAAATAATATTTAAGCATACTAAAGTTATCTTGAACCTCTACTCAAGTGGCCATCAATAATCTTGAGGACCATAAAGTGGGTCTGACAGGCCAGACTTGGCCCACGGGCCTCATGTTGAACATCTGATTTCATGAAACGTCCAGAAAACATTGGAGAAAGAAAATATGTTACACTTTATGTCTTTTTCAAACACGAAGTCTTTTCCAGTATTTATAAAACAGAAACATATTTATGTTTTCTGTAGATAATATTACCTGCTCCAGACTCCCCCTACTGGTCTGGAGCAGGTTTGCAGCATTTCAGATGTGCTGTTGTTTCAGTATTTCCAGCCTTTTTTGTTTGCATTTGTTTTGTTTATTGTAGGTTTTTGCTGCTGTTTTCTGTGATTGTATAATAGGATACAAGAGTCTTTTATTAGGACTGAAATTTAGCCAGTAAAATGAGAGTTGGGCCCCTGGTTTTAAAAAATGTTCTTAGCAAAGACCCGACAGACTTCCACTAATCTGCTGTATTAATAGAAAGATCATGTTTTTCTCTTATCATACACGTTTCCTGTTTCGTGTTTAATAATGTGTCTATATCACATGTTTCAAACTCGAGGCTCGTGGGCCAAATCTGGCCCACCATAGCTTTTTATGTGGCCCTCTAGATTCTAGACTAAACACTGAGTGTGCTTAAATATTAGGTTTTCAGTCAAATCAATGCAGTTTTTATCTGTTTACTGCCAAATTATATCACTGAGTCCCTCCAGTTTCTAGAGAATGTTCATGGAAATTCACACAAAATCAACAAATCCCTGCAATTTTTTTGTGCTAATAAATAATTGTGAGTTTATTGCAAATTTTTCTCAAAAATTGTCAAAAACTTTTTGCTTGCCCACAATAGCTGGCCCAGTCTTCACTGATGTCAGATTGTGGTCCATGATCTGCACAGCGAGTCATAAAAAGTTGCATTTACCGTCATAAATAAGCACAAATATCGCAAATATTTCCAAGTTAGTACCACAAACACTTTGACTTTTATTGCAAAAAATGAAAAAAGGACTAATTGACCTGGCTGCTTTGTGAACTTCCAGTTGAATAAATTTTGGCATGCTGACATTTTGGTTGTTGACAGATAAAAAGTCTTCAGGTTGTCAGGCCTTTATATTCATGCTCTTATTTTGAAGTTACCTTTCATGGGTTCAGTAAGCAGCTGTTAGTAAACATGTAAGTCAGCTAGAAACCAAAGTAATTCTAGTTTCTATTGTTTTCAGATGAGGGGGCGAACTTTTTCTTCGTCGACGCTGCGATGAGCTGGGAGGAGGCTCAGAGCTACTGCAGGGAACTCTACACAGACCTGGCCTTTCCCAAAAGCCAGTTTGAGAACTCATTCATAAAGGCTGAGATCCCAGACGGCGTGTATGGCTGGATCGGCCTTTACTTAGACACCTGGAAGTGGTCAGACGGACCCATGTATGGGTTTGTACACTGGGCAGTGGGCAAACCTGACGGTGAGACGCAGCGATGCGGCGTTGCGACCTTTGACAGCTCTGGCGTCTGGGATGACTGGGCTTGTGATGAAATGAAGCCATTTATCTGCCACCATGGTAAGCTGCCCATCAGTCTGAATGGAAACGTGAAGGTTTGTTTGCTTTGCTAGAAAATAAAAACTCTCCAGAGCCAGTAGACCTCTTCCTGGTTGGAGTTCATATTGTGGCGGCTCAGAGCAGAAGAAGAATCAAATGATGCATTCATTCTCCTGATGTGGTGCAGACGCCAGGATCGATGATGTCATTCACACTGGAACGAGGTCGAGAATGGAAACTTTAAAGGAGTGTTGTTTGCTAAATTGACGTTTACGTCATGTTATAATGTTATTCCCTCGTCAAAAACATATCTGGACTGTGATCTTGATTCTTTCATGCATGTTTGAGAAATCTTTGACTCTCCATGGCAACCGTTCAGGGTGCCTAAACATTTGCTCAAACAAAGTGTTGCCAGTTTCCACACAGCTCCACCTCCCTGAGCCTCCCCCACTCAGCTCCTTCAGACTAGCAGCAGCAATCTGCAAACACTGCACCTCAGCTGAACTCATACAAACTATTTTTCAGATCAACGCTCCTAAGAATGGATGTAAACGGCTTAATGGAGTAGCATTGTTGTGATGACGTTCTGAAAGGGATGTGTCAGGAAGAGTAGGAGGTTCTTAAAGAGACAGAGGCCAATTTCAAGACGTCAAATATGACTGTGATGAAAAGTCAAATTTAAGTTGAAGGAAACATAGTTACTTGATTGTGTAAAAACCCAACACTGCAAATGGCATTCACATCCAGAATATCTTTTCTAAAATACTTTTTTCATCCTTAACTGTAATAAAATGTTATAAATATTTGTTTTAAAGACTCTCCACCCTTCACAACACAAGTGGTGAAACTGAAGCTGGTAGGAAATGCGACTCTGGACCTGAATGACCCTGCGGTCCTGGAAAACATGAAGGAGGAGGTAAAAGATCTCAGAATTTTGAGTTTTAGCATTTAAGCCCAAATATCATTTAAATCCAGACAAACTTAGAAGTGTCTCAGTGAAACGTTGGAATGAGTCTGGCCAGGCCCAGTAACTGCTGTGTTTCAGCTCCAGCTGCAGCTGAAGCAGCAGGGCGAGGCTGCAGACGTCAAGCTGAGCTGGAAGAAACAGCAGGATGGAAAAATCTTCCACCAGGAGGAGGAAGAGGAGGAGCTGCAGTGAGGCGACGACATGCTGATGAGAAAACCTTCTCAGCTTTTCTTATATCTTTTAAAATGAAAAATATGTAAAATCCATATTAATGAAACAGCAAAATGATGTGTTGATGTGAAACAGCATATTTTCTTTTAGTCACAGTTCTTCAACATGTTTGAATCATTATTCAAACCTGATCAGAACTTGTAGCCGAGTTTCAGTTTGATTCCTTTTTTAAATTCCTGTAACCTTATTGAATTCACGCATATCTGCCTTCGGTTTCAGTAGTTTCGATTTACTTTTGTGTTTCCTCTATGATCACTTCTTGGTTTATTATTGTCACTTAGGTCTTGTTGCCATATTCAGATCATTTTCCCTTTTGGTTTGTTGATCATTTTAGTTTTTAGTTTAGCTCAGTTTATGTTAAATATCCTCCCACCGTCTGTTTCCCTTTGCTTTCTGCCACATCTGTTCCACTTCTCCTCTGATTAACTCACTTGGTTCTGATCTCATTAGCCATTAGCCGTTAGCCATTAGCCTGCCTCCCTATTGAAGCTCTCTGGTTTGTATTGCTCATTGCATGTCCTGTTCCATTCATAACAACATTGTATGTCTTAATTTTTTTATTATTAAAATCTTCTGGCTTCATTTCTCTGGTTCTGTCCAACGAAAACCCAAACAGGGAACTGACACTGTAACAGGACGCCATGTTTATTCCTGATCCATGATCACCACTGCTGCAGAATCAACACATCTGTTTCAGCAGTAGTGCAGTATTCTGCTGCATGTATCGATAAAGGTTCCCTCACATCAGCATGCTGGGTGCTTGAAACAGAGTGTGAAACTGACAGCTTGGCCTACATATTGACTGATTTGGTTAATAATTATCAGACCACTCAGAGTTTTGAAATTTCATCCCACAGTCAGTGGTTCTTAATGGGAAATTAAATGTTGTTGTAGCTCATTAATTCAGATTCTTCAAATACTTATTGTGTCACAGGATTTGATAATCCAAAGATCCTCTCACATTTAGACCCACGTTTTTATTACACTGGCAGGAAACAAAGTTTTTGAAGGTACAAGATGAAGATGAAATGCAAAAATACCTGACACCTCACCTGACATGAGCCTACAAGTTTAATATAAAAATACACATTCTCTTAAAACAAAATAACGTTTGGGCGCCCCAGGACTCGGCGCCCTGGGCTACTGCCTCTCTGCCTCTCTGGAGGAAAAGCCTCAGGAGTCAAATGAGTCATTTGTGATTTAAAACCTGCTTTATTTGGTTTGATATTACAGCATTTGTCAGAGTAAACACTTGTCATCTCAAACGCAAATTATTCAGCTTGATCATTTTGCATGCCATGTTCAAGCCCAGAGTAATAAACGCCTGCAGCCACAAACTGAACTACACGACACTTACGAGGATGGAAAACGTTCTTCTGTGGCTCCTCAGTGCATCAGGCAAGTGGATTTAATTTTATACTCCCAGTATAAAGTTATACAATCACACATAATGTTTTGTGTGTGTTCAGTGTGTGTGTCCTTTTTTAAAACACCTGAGCTAATTTGAGCTCTGTTTGGAAACAGAATTGATTTTTAAGGTTTGTTCTACTGATAAAAACATCTGTCATGAAAATGTTTTGTTCTTATTTGAATCCTCCTGCTGTCGTTCCAGCAGCTCTGGGCTCCGTCTGCTCTCTCCCTGTTCGTCAGTACCACTTCATCTATGACCCAAAGAACTGGACCGAGGCGCAGAGTTACTGCAGGCAGCGCTACACGGACCTGGTCACTGTGGACAGTGTGAACATGGTGACCATGCTGAACGGCATGGCAGACGTGAGCAGAATGGGATCAACTGCAGACGTAAACTCCATATTCTCCTCTGTTTGCTTTTAAAATATTCAGCCAGCTGAAGGGTTGCACTGATTTATTGACACCAGTTTCCTTGATTTTGTGAGATCGGTGATGAACTGATGCTTCGATGTGAAGCTGATCTTATCCTCAGATCTTACCCTCCTCTGCCCTGCAGCGAGCGCCTCGGCTGACGAACCGGCCCACCAGCTCATGTCTGCACGTTTACCGTTACAAAAATTACTTCACTGTTGCCGACTCAGCAACTTTTCTGACAAAAAACAACAACAGCCAATATTGTAATCATCAGGTCAGGTCAGGCTTTCTAAAGAAAAGTAATGGACGATTGGTCAGAAAAATGCAATCGGTTCACCTCTGAAAGTAACAGGAAGTGTCTGTTTTCTCCCTTTCCCTGTTTTTGTCCTTCGTTTCACTGGAAGATGATAAATTAGTTTAAATCTCTGTTGTTTCAAACTGCTGCTCACCAAATTCAATCACATCTTTGTGATAGGAAACCTTTTGCTTTCCTGAACTAATTCCAACATTTTGTTAATCTAATGCTGCAAAGACTGTTTAAATGACCAGAGTTCATTTTTTTTCTCTCTACATTGAAGTTTTAACATCCATTTGCATGATGTTTGCGATTTGAATGACTCCAAACCCTGAGCCTCAGGATGCAGGTTTGTCTTGAACAGAGTAAACACCTCCTGACAAGTCATGCAAATTTCCAGTCTGGATTTTCTCTGCAAGGTGAGAACGGCACCTCAAACGTAGATCTACAGATTCTAGTTCCCTCTGCTCTGCCTGATCACCTGACAGATTCAGTGTCTCCTCTCTGACAGGAATAGCTGAATTTGTTCGAATAGTAAAAGTGCAGTGAAGACCACGTTGTTTTTTTAAATAACCAACATATCTCCTGATTGTTTTTGACGCTCTCGCCAACAGACAGACTTTGCAGCCTCTTATATTCATAATCCTGGACTCATGAAAACTCAGTCATTCATGATTTCATAAAGGTTGGGATCCAAACCTGCTGCACAGACATGTCAGGTCTGACTCTGCAGTATTTGGTGCTTTAAATATTTAAATTACACTTTGAAGGTTTTTTGTGAAACTCACCAATAGAATCGGATCATCTGCAGAAGAAGCAACCAAGGCCTCCCTGTTTCAGCTTCTTTGAAACTGATCTTACCTAATGAACATATTAGGTAACATGTCATCTTATTTCTGAGTATTTGCACCTAAACATGAACTCTGTATTGAGAAACTGCCATCAAAGATGAAACCTATGGATTTGAATTTTGTCAGTTTTATGAAAGCCCAACTTTATCAGCAGCTATCAGCACAGCATAATTAAAAACTGACTATCAATGAGAAGATTATCTCAGATCATTTTTCAAGTTTGTGGCGTAGAAATATTTCAGCTGAGCTTCCAGTGGTAGAAAACATGAAGACTCTGACTCCAGGTAATGGTTTCATGAGACGCAGGCTGAATTCATGCTGATTCAACCGGGAGTTAATGGTGGAACAACATGGCGCCATGTTGCCGCCACAGGCAGGACCAGCTCCCACCGATCTGCAGGAAGTGACGCAGAACAATATTCAAACGCAGGCAGGTGGTTGGATGTGGCAGTAAGTGGTTCTGTCCCGCAGGCCTGGATCGGGCTGTACTTTGATGTGGTCAGCTGGAGGTGGTCGCTGTCAGACGAAGGTTTCTACGGAGCGGACGGGAGCTACAGACTCTGGTCGGCCGGAGAGCCGAACAGCGCCTGGTACACAGTGGACTGCACTCACATGTATGACAATGGATACTGGAACGACGCTCCCTGCCAGTGGGTTTACGGATCCATCTGCGCCAACACCAGCGGTAAGGATGTAGAACAAACCCAGATTTACTAACAGGCAAGTTTGAGTTTCATTTTTAACGTTTGTTTATGAATAAATGTAGAGAATTAGATATAGTGTTGGTAAATATCAGTAAATACAGGAATTAAAGCAGCACTTTGGCAGCAGAGCGGCTGAAAGAAAAGCTGCCATGTTTCTGCATCACATAAACATTCCTGCTGGTCCCTGAAAAATGACACAAACCAGGACAATCGGTGAAGACAATGTCCAGGGGAAAGAGGACATTTGGCCACTCTATAAATGATTTTAAACCATCTTTTAAATGTAATGACCTTACCAAACTGTTCAGAGACTCTGATTGCATGGAGGTCTGTCACAAATCAAAAACAAATGTCAGCAAATTAAAACCTGGAACTGGAGCCGTTTGTCTCCATGCCGTCTCTCTACGACCGTCTGACTGACTGGTTCTCTTCTGGTCTGTTTCCAGGACAGGCCGCAACATTTTTCTACATCAGCACATTAATGAACTGGACCGACGCTCAGAGCTACTGCAGGCTGCACTACACAGACCTGGCCAGCATCAGGAGCCTGCAGGAGAACGAGCAGATCAGGACGATGAGGCCTGCAGGTCTGACGGTCTGGATCGGCCTCTACAAAGACACCTGGAAGTGGTCCAACGGAAACCTGTTCCTGTTTTCTTACTGGGCATCGGGGCAGCCTCAGGGCGGCGTGGAGAACTGCACCGTGGCAGACTTCAGCCTGTCCGGGCACTGGGAGGACTGGCCGTGCGGCTTAGAGAAGGCCTCCGTCTGTTACCATGGTGAGACGCCATCAGTGGACCAAAGGACAAAAGAGGACGACAAACAGAAATGATAAAACATTTGCTTTGTTTGTCTTAAAGACGCTGAACCTTTCACTCGGCTCACAGTGAAGCTGAAGCTGGTGGGAAACTCTGTTCTGGACCTGAACGACCCGGCAGCCCTGGAAGACCTGCTGAAGGAGGTGAGAGTCTCACAGAAAGTCAGTCCAGATGCTACAAGCTGCTGATCCAGACCTTTAGATCGTGAATCAGATCAATCATAAAATATTAAACCTTCTGCAATGTTCACACTTGAATATCACAGAAGGTTTAATGAATATTTTATGATTGATATGATTCAGTGTGAAATCATCACCAATAATCTCCTAAAGACAAAGTTACTCTCTTTTCTTGGAGTAAAGATTTCTGACGCAGAGATGGAAACTGGTTCAGGCGTTTCTGTGTGTTGGGTGTGTGTTTGGTGTGTGTTTGGTGTGTGTTTGGTGTGTGTTGGGTGTGTGTTGGGTGTGTGTTGGGTGTGTGTTGGGTGTGTGTTTGGTGTCTGTTGGGTGTGTGTTCGGTGTGTGTTGGGTGTGTGTTGGGTGTGTGTTTGGTGTGTGTTGGGTGTGTGTTGGGTGTGTGTTCGGTGTGTGTTGGGTGTGTGTTCGGTGTGTGTTGGGTGTGTGTTCCTGACATGTCTGCTCGTTGTGTTTCAGCTCCAGCTGAAGGTTCGGCTCCAGGCTGACATCAGACTGAGCTGGAGGAAACGGCCTGATGGGAAGATCTTCTACACTGAGAAGCAAAATTAACCCAAAGTTTCTCCACATGAGAAATTTGAGTTTTATTTTGATTACAGGAGGTAAAAGTAACAGCAAATGTTACAGTATGAAGGTTTAGAGGTGAAATCAAAGACCTTGATTTAGCAGCTGTAGTTAAAAGGCCTTTTGAGTTAAAGTCACTGGATAAATGTTGGTTTATCTGCTGTGCAATTAAAGTTGATGCTAAAGATCTTAAAAGATTAACACTGTATTATTCGTAACCATTTACATCATAGTAAGATGTTCCGTCTTTTTTCTCTTTTTTCTTTTGCTTTCTTTGTTTTTCTGACTCTTTCTCTGCCAACACTGACAGAGAAAGAGTCAGAAACAATAACCTTCAACACAACATTTTTTGTCAAACACAATATTTTGGTCTTTTTTACTGTCTGTTTATGAACGGAAACTTAATTCAGTCCGATCTAAACGGGGACAGCTCCCCCTGCTGGACTGTAGTTAATCTGCACCACATGTAAACTAGTTGCAGGCATATTGATGCAATGTGTGAAGACTGTTTTTAATCTAAAAATAAAAAACATATCTGCCCTCAAAATTTCTATTTCCAAGGTTTTAAAATTTAAATCTACTATTTTTGTTTACAATGTGTGGAAAAGTATTTTCTCCTCACGGGCCGATTCTGCTTTTACTTTTTGTCACATTTAATGTTTCATATCATTCAACTCACTGTAATATTGTACAAAAATTATTTGAGTTAACACAACAAGCAGTTTTCAAATGATGATTTTATTCAGTCAGGAAACAAAAAGCCTCCAATGTTTTTGGTTTCAGACCCGGACCTGGTTATTCCCTGACCTGCGGATATAATAATAATAATTCATACTGAACCTCTCTGATGGTGGATAGATCTATAAAAGGAACATTTCATACTCAGAACCGTCCAGTGTGACTGAACTAAAGCAGTTCTGCTGTGGCTCAGAGGGATTGTTGAGTTTTCACAAAATGTTGTCTCTGATGATTTTTAAAATCATCATTTGAAAACTGCTTTTTGGGATTCACTCCTTATTAAAAATTAAAAATAGATTATTTGAAACATTAAAATGTCACCAAAAAAAGGAAAAACAGAAGAAATATGTAATGGGGCAAATTCTTTTCACAGCATGACACACTGGGACGGACGGACGGATTTTCCAGCCAAATAAATGTGGAAGTGGCAATAAAACATAATCACACTGTAATAACTTTAAGTCTTTAAAAGAAGCTCAGTTTAAGAGATAAAATAATAAATTTTAACTCTTCAATTTTCCTTTTGGGTCAAAAAAGTATTTTTTAAATTGAATTTGAAGAAGGATGTCAGTTTTTTATAGTGTAGAGTTTTTGCAAAGGCGTTAATTTAATTGTCATTTCTAAATATTAATGTTAATATTTGTAGTGTGTCAGTGAAGTTGTGACGGGACGGATCGGGTCCCAGACGTGTGTTGACAGAAGCAGCGGTTCTGAAGGCTGATATTCACACGCCAGACGAGCCGTTTGAGTCAGACACACCCTGATGCTGTGGAGGCTGGCCTAACCAAAGTAAACAGGCTCTGATGATTCAGCAGTTTGCTCGAATTAAAAATCATGATCAGGTCAGAGAGTCGATTAGTTTGACTCTTGAAAAGCTGTGAATCAAACAGCTTAAAGTCATTAAAGTGGTTCAACTGGAGATGCTCCAGTTGTGTCGGATCCAGGGTTGCTGGTTCAATTCCTCTGAAGATTCCTGTTTTTATTGCGTCAGTAAATATTTTTATCCATCTACTTTAATTTATTCACAAATAAAACTTCAGGTAGAAGTCAGCAGATTATTGACCTGAGCCAAAATATTGTTAAAGGGAATTTATTTATGAGCAAAAACTTTGAACATGCTCAAAACACATTAAATGTATAAAAAAACAAAACAAAAAAAACAATTATAAAACATACAATTATAAAAAAAATACTTTGGGTGTATTTACATGTTGAAATGCACCCAACATATCCGCAGGTCTGATTGGGCTCAATGGTTCTCTGCCTTGTTGAAGCTCAGCTCGCATTAATTATATATTATTACAAAGAATGAAAGTATCATTAAATATGACAGAGTTTAACCCTGAAGCCCTTCTGGAGCATTTGGAAACATGATGACTGCTGTTCATGTGACACGTGGATCCGATGACTGTTTGCTGTTCCCACCTCTGTTGTTAAAAGGATCAAATGATCGAAGATCAACAGAAAACAGATCAGATGAAACCCTGACGACGACTTCCTGGATGGGAACCAAATCTAGTTAAAACAACTCTACTCTACATAAATGAAATAAAATAATTCAGTTTATGAGTCTAAATGGTCTTAAATCCAAATTAATTATAATAAAGAGTTTATTCTATTACATTCCATATATTTGTGGATCTCAGAAATGAGTGGGGCAAAGTTTCCAGAAGTTTATTCAACAATTTATCATCTTCTCAAACAACAACAAAAAAAAAAAAACATATAACCAACAACATGCAGAGAACGGCAGCAAAACTAAAACGTTTTAGTTCTTTAAATGTTTTAGCTGCCAGGTTCCGGCTGAGTTCACACAGTTAAACATGAACAGGTTACGTTCAAGTTCATTTGAATAAAACATTTCAGCAGCAAAGCATTCAAAGTGCTTTACATCTTAAAACACAATACAGTCAGCAGTTGTGAAAATCAGAAATAAACATATTTTGTCAAATTTCATGATCAGAACATCACCAAATATATTGATCAGTGTTCCTTTACTAATAAAAGCAGCTCTGCACTGGTCAGTTTTAGCCTTGATTTAAAGGATCTCAGTGTTTCAGCTGTTTGGAAGTTTGTTCCTGGTTTGTGGTGCGTAGAAGCCAAATGCTGGTTCTGGTTCTGGTTCTGCAGAGCGGACTAGAACCGGAAGACCTGAGGGATCTGGAAGGTTGATCCAACTGCAGCAGATCTTTGATCCGTTCATTCACAGCAAATTCTCCAGAGTTAAAATTTCAATGTTGGTACCTATTAGAGTGCAGAGACTACTGTTGCCTTCACCATAACTAACTGTGAAAACATAACATTATGGGTGTTAAACATCAGAGTTCACACTTTTCAACACCAGTAATGTCGTGTTGAGCATCCTGGTACTGGACCAAGTTCTGGAAGAATCTCGCCAACTCCATTTTCCTTTTGCTCTTTCTACCTTTGATAAATGCACATCTGTAGATTCTTACATAATGCACCAGATGTAATATTCCAACATCTTATTGTTTTCATGTTATATCCAGGCAAATAAAATACATATCCAGATTTTGTCAGTGAGCTTCCTGTTTTCTATAAATACCATCTCAACATTTGTGACATGGTATTTATTTTCTGCTATCAGATGTTAAGGCAACATTTGAGGAGCATTTTCTGGATTTTAATGTTGATCAAATGCACACAGGTTCAGCTGTTTGACGTTCAGATCTCTGATGGTTCAGATTCGCTCGTCGACTTTGTGACTGTCTTTATGTGTCTCTGAAGGCTCAGGTCAGAGGTCATCCTGATCTCTGGTTTCCAGCTGTAATAACTGAAGCTGGTGATTCTAGATGGTTCCTCTTTAGGTGCAAAGATGACAACATGAAATGGTACCTAATGTTAACGCCATTCCTGTAAGCAAACAAAATGTAAGTGGCAGGTAAAATAAGCCTCATTGTTTATTTAATGGTTTGAACATAGAAAGTGACACAACATGAAACACATCAACATGTTAGTCAAGCAGCACAGATGGTAAAACTAATCCAGACTAATAACAGTTTACTGACCGACATCTGCTGCTTTTTGGAACACAATACACATAAGTGAAATAATGTCTAAAACAATGTTTAAATATAAAATAGACTTGTCTCTGTTTCTCATTAAGCTATAATCTGTTCTTACCTGAGGAGACCCAACGTCACCGTTCTGCTGCTGCCGCTGGTCTGATGTCAGCAACTCGCTAAGCTAGTCACTCACAGCTAATACTACCAAAAACAAAATTCATTTAACTGTAATTCTTTTAGCTAAACGTTTGAATATTGGAGAGGAGTTTTGTTTTTATTGCATACATGTTGGTAGTATCCTGCTGTTCACATACTGCTGGATTTATGCCTTCATCTATTATTTTACCACCTGGGCCTCATCAGGCAGGGATTTATAACAACTGAACTATTCAGCTGTTAACTGGCTGATGCCCCGACTTTGTCATTTTGATCTAAATTGCTAGTGTTACAAACAGTTTCCTTAAGTAGTTATAGTTATTCATAGCAAAAACTAAACTCCCATTGCTGCTCAAAACTTAAGGACAGCAAACTGCCAAACTGCAGCTTTGATAGACGTGATCACACTGATGATAGCCAGTTAATCCAGAGATAATTTTACCACTGATTCTTATGGTCTTAGCTAAACTCTTGGGTCTTTGAAAACTCTGGACGAAAACTTTGGACTTGGTGTTCCTTCGCCCGGGGCCCATGGAGGCCCACTCCGGAGCCAGGCCTGGAGGTGGGGCATGATGCCGAGCACCTGGTGGCCGGGCTTTTACCCATGGAGCCCAGCCGGGATCAGCCTGAAGAGGAGACATGGGCCCCCCCTCCCATGGGCCCACCATCTGTCGGAGGGGCCAAAGAGGTCAGGTGCAGTGTGTAATGGGAAGCGGCCGAGGGAGGGGACCCTGGCGGTCTGATCCTCGGCTGCCGAAGCTGGCTCTTGGCACGTGGAAAGTCACCTCTCTGGTAGGGAAGGAGATGGAGCCGGTGTGTGAGGTTGAGAGGTTCTGGCTAGAAATAGTCGGTCTCACCTCGACACATGGCTCTGGTTCTGGAACCAGTCTCCTTGAGAGGGGCTGGACATACTTCCACTCTGGAGTTGCCCAAGGTGAGAGTGGGCAAACTTGGCGCTCCCATCTTGCTCCCCATCTTGGCGCATGTACGTTGGGGTTTACCCCGGTGAGCGAGAGGGTAGCCTCCCTCCGC